>NW_025820303.1:5028708-5048406 GCF_002878395.1 Capsicum annuum
TGTGGGGGTGATTGGCATGGTTGTCAATGCATTTTGGTACCATTTATACGATATTGTGATTTTTGATGGATTCGAGAGCCTTATTTTAGACTTATGTGGATCTTTTGATTCGTACAATAAATGTCTGAATGGGATACGTAGTGCCAGTAGCTCTGGAATATCAATATTAGGCTAGGTAGACCTTTGGTTCGGGTTCCAGTGCACCCGAGCTCATTTTGACCTATTGGTCGAAAAGTTGAAAAATTGGAAATATGAGTGTTGGACTCACATTTGGTCAAAACAACCTCAGATGAAAAATTCAACTTTTCTAGCAGATCCAAATATCGATTTTAGGGTGACAAAATGTTTGGTGTGATTTTACGGCTTTTAAATCTCATTTCGATCCTTGGTTTGAAAAATTGTGATTTCGAGTTTCGAGGGTTAACTTTGTGAAAATGATGTTTTTTAACAATTCAACTTCACCAACGCGTCCGAAACGTCTAATTTAGTGTGGTTGCATAGTTTATTTGTGTATATTGAACTCCGAACAAATCTCAAGCACCCCGTCGAAGTCCGGATTGACTTTAAAAAAAATAGTTTTTTAGCAAAAGTTGTGCAGAAAAATCTGCAATAATAAATAACAGTTTTTGGTCTATTTTGCTCATTTTTCATCTAGCCTCTTGAGAGTTAAACCCTAAAATAGTATGAGAGCTTAAAACTAAAGTTTGTGGGAGCTTGGATAACTAGACTAGCATCTATTTCTTGATTCTATTACGAATTTAAGGTAAGAATTCACCATTTTTTTAGTAATTTCTTGATTAATTTCTCAAAACTCAAAAACTTAGTACTTGATTTTAAATCCAAATTTTAGTCTTTTTCATATGAATAATGTTTTTATCTTAAATTAATAGTTTTTCATCAATTTAACCTTCAAAACAATTTCGATTCTTGATTTTAACCCGAATTTCAAATATTTTACCCGGTAAAGCTTAAAGATGGTTTTTCTTCGATTTGAACCTCATTTTGACTCGATTTGACTTGAGTTTTCAGTTGTAGATTTCTAAAAATATGGGAAATATAATTTTGAAGTAAAGTTACGATTTTTCCCTTTTTTTTCGAAAATCCATTTGGGGGATCCGTTTCGGTCCCGAACCAAAAATAGTCAATATAGGTGTCGTTGGTTTTTTTTTTGAAGCATAGATTCTATATTTGATATTTTTAGTGGAGTTTGAATCATTCATAAAAAGTAAGGTCGCGGATTTAAAGTGTATAGCAGATCGATTTCGGCTTTCGAGGTAGGTGATGGCTTAACTCTTTCAGACTGGGTTGGGTAGTAAATGATTAAAAAAAAATGCATGTTAAGGGTGGGAACTAATCATGAAAAATGTTTATCTATGTGTCGTGCCCGTGTGAGGCCTATATGTGATGTAATTATCAAAATTAAGATAATATGTGATATGTGTGCCCGTGTAGGGTGCTATGTGATATTGGTAGCCTTGAATACATGTGAATAATTATATTGTGTTGTTAAAATGCTTAATGTGATACCATTGTGTATTGTGATTATATTCATACTTTATTAACATATGAGACATTTGAAAATCATGGATGAAACGAAAATAATGAGTGGATATTGACTCATGTAGTTGTGGAAATATATCATTATGGTTGGTTGTGGAAATATATCATGTGATTGGTTGGTTGTGAAAATACTCATTGTGATTGGTTATGAGCATTATATTTTCATATCATACTCATTCATGAAATATTGGTTCCATCGTGGCAACATATAAGAAACACTAGCAATACCTTATAACACCTTTCTGAGGGATATGCTAGAAAAAAGATTTGATATATGTGAATTGTATACGGGTTGACGAACCTCTCATGGGTCCTACGTTGGGAGGCTTTCCTGCGTAGGTATATACGGGGATTGTGTGACGATCCCAAAGGTTATGCGACGACCTCGTGCATCATCATCATCATCATCATCATTGCACTTACTTTTTTGTGTTTATATTGTGTTGTATTGCCATATTGACTTGTCATTTATGTAATTGTCTTATCTTCTTTTACTTGTATTTGATGATATCATATATGCATGTTCCCTCTTGTTCTACTTATATGTGATATAATGCATACTTATAATCTATCTTGTTGAAGTTGCAATATATGTAATATATTAGAACTGTTAGTGCAAGCGGTGTAAGCTACTATTGTGGGGTATTTTCTGATTGCAAGTGACGTGCCTCAATGTATATTTTGTACGCTTTACTTACTACATTGCTTGGTAGGCCTATGTTACCTACTAAGTATAAGTGGACCGTACTCATGCCTACTGCGCCTTTTTGGTGCAGGTCCTAACTTGAGTGCACCTCAGTTTGCTTGACTCTGGTGTTTATTGGAGCTTCTAAGGTAGCGGTTGGACCTTCATGCGTCCGAAGTTCACCTCTATATTTCTATAGTAGTTATATCTTTATTAATATTCAGAGATAGATATTATTCCTTTGTGGTTATTTTTCTAGTATATTTGACTCTTGGATTGTATTAGTAGTTCTTACACTATTTGACACCTAATTTTGGACATGACTGGTATTTTGGATAAGTTCTTTCCGCATTATTATGATTACCTGAATGGTTTGGCTTCATTCTAGAAGCCTTACATTGGGTATTTCTATCTTTTCTTTTTTCTTTTTGTACTAATTTGATTGATAGGTTTACTTGTCAAGGTACGTCGTGACAAGTTGCATAATGACCCATGTTTTTGGGTAGTGACAAATTGGTATCAAAGTAGCCAGGTTCATTGGTCTCAACAATGTAAGAACGGGATATCTAATAGATTGTCGCGGATCAGTACATAGACGTCCGTTTCTATATTTGAGAGGCTATAGGATATCTTTAGGAAACTTTGCTCATTTTATTCTTTATCTTGTGAAGTTCTTCCATACCTTGTGTTCTGAGTTGTGTTTCACTATTTCTGTGTGGACTGTGTGGCTTATACTATATCTTATTAATTGAGAGATGCAGCAAGAGATTGGTGAAGATCACTTGTCAGTTGTAGACCCTGTGATTCTCCCGAGATAACTTGGGATCAGTTTGTCGAGGTTTTTCTAGAGAGATTTGTGCCTTTAAGTTTGAGAGACCGTATGTGGGATGAGTTTGATTATTTGGAGAAGGGCTCGATGACAGTTGCTGAGTATGAAGCACGCTTTCATGCCCTGTTCAGATATTCTTATGATATCATTTCTACCGAGTCTGAGAAGATTCAGAAGTTTGTAAAGGGTTTGGATGTCTCCCTACAGTTGGCTACGTATCAGATGGTTATGTTTGGGGATTCTTTTCAGAGTATTATGGATCATGCTAAGATGACAAATGGTATTCTTAGTGCATCTTACGGAGGCACCAAGAAAGCGTAATATTTTGGTGAGATCAGGAGTCAGACCTCTCGAGGTAGAGATTTTAGAAATTATCGTGGATACCATGTTAGGCCAGTGCATGTGGCATTACAAAGTTTAGGTGGTGGACCTTCTATTTCAGCAGTTCAGGGTGGTCGTTCGATCCTAGTTGTACCTTCTCCTATTGAGACTGGTTGTAGAGGTTGCTATATGTGTGATGAGATTGGCCATGTGGCCAGGGACTATTCGATCTACTCTTATTTCATATATGAGGGGTAGGGGTGCTACTAGAGGTACGAGGGGCAGAGGTAGTAGAAATCGTAGGGATGGCCATGGGACCACTCAGGCAGTTGGTAGTCGTGGGGCTACCCAAGCAACTAGTGGTATGGTTAGTGTTATGCTATACCAGCCAAACCTGTGACAGAGGTTTCTGATGTTGTGATTACTGGTATAGTTCTCGTTTATTTCAGATTTACATCTGTATTATTTGATCCGCTTTTTCCTATATGTCTGTGTATTTTGATTTGGATTTTTATTCTGTTAGTGATCCTCTTGCCATGCCTATTCTTGTATTAACCCTGATAGGTGATTCTTTAGTGGTGGATCGGATGTACCTATCTTGTGTTGTGACTTTTACCGGACATTAGACTTTGGTAGACTTTCTTGTGTTAGATATGGTCGATTTGGACATTATTTTATGTATGGATTGGTTGTCTCCTTATCATGTTGTCTTTAATTGTTTTACTAAGACTGTGACTTTAGCTTCGCCGGGTGTATCAAGGATAGTTTACAAAGGTGCACTTTATTCGGATCCTAAAAGGATTATATCTTATGTTCAGGCTTGTAAATTAGTTGAGAGCGGATGTTTATCTTACTTAGCTCATATGTACGACACCGGTGTTGTTTCGCCTCTTTCCTTGGATTCTGTCCGTGTTGTCCGTGGATTTATGGATGTGTTCCCTACGGACTTTCTAGTTATGCCTTCGTATTGAGATATTAATTTCGTTATTGATGTTGAGCCGAGCACTTAGCCCATTTCTATTCCTCCTTATAGGATGGCCCCAATAGAGTTGAAGAAACTGGAGAATCAGTTGCAGGAGTTGTTGGATAAGGAATTTATCCGACCTAGTATTTTACCTTAGGGTGCGTCTGCCTTGTTTGTGAAGAAAAATTATGGTTCTATACGGATGTGTATTGATTTTCGACAGTTGAATAAGGTGACGATCAAGAATAAGTATCCTCTTTCTCGTATTGCTGATTTATTTGATCAGCTTCAATATGTTGCGGTGTTTTCGAAGATTTTTTTAGGTCCGATTATCACCTATTGAGGATTAGAGCTTTAGATATTCCAAAGATAGCATTTTGGATTCGGTATGGTCATTACGAGTTCTTGGTGATGTATTTTAGGTTGACCAATGCCCCTACCACATTCATAGAGTTGATGAACCGGGTATTTTGACCGTATCTGGACTCATTTGTTATTGTATTTATAGATGATATCTTTGTTTATTCCAAGAGTGATGTTGAGCATGAGGAGCATTTGTGTATTGTTATTTAGAGATAGAGGGATGAGAAGTTGTATGCCAAGTTTTCTAAGTTCGAGTTTTGGTTGGAGTTTCTTTCTTTCTTGGGTCATGTAGTAACTAAGGAGGGTTTTATGGTTGATCCAGCCAAGATTGTCGTAGTTTGTGGTTGGCTTAGACCTACTTTGCCCACCAACTTTTGGAGTTTTATTGGCTTAGTAGACTATTATCGATGTTTTATTGAGGGTTTTCTTCTTTTGCAACTCTACTGACCAAGTTGACTCAGAGGAATATTTCCTTCTAGTGGTCTGATGCTTGTTAGGTGAGCTTCCAAAAGCTCAAGGATTTATTGACTTCAACTCTTATCTTGACTTTTCCAAGGGAGGGCATGGGTTTTACCGTCTTTTGTGATACTTAAGGTATTGGGTTAGGTGTTGTATTGATGCAGGAGGGCAAGGCAATTGCTTATGCATCTCATCTATTGAAGAATCATAAGATGAATTATCATACCTATGATTTGGAGTTGTGCGCAGTCGTATTTGCCTTAAAGTTGTAGAGGCTACTTGTATGGAGTCCGTTGTGAGATCTTCTTAGATCACCGTAGCCTTCAGTACTTCTTCACCCAGCGAGATCTTAATATAAGGCAGTGTAGTTGGCTTGAGTTTCTTAAGAATTATGACTTGACTATTCTCTACCATTCAGGCAAGGCTAATGTGGTTGCAAATACCTTGAGCTGAAAGTCGACTGACATGGGTAGCTTGCCGCATCTTTTAACCCAGGAGAGGTATTTGGCCTTGGAGGTTCAGTATTTAGGTAACTAGATAGTTAGACTTAATATTTCGGCACCTGGGCGTATTTTGTCATTTGTGGAGGTTAAATCTTATTTGATGGAGCAAATTCGAGCTTATCAGTTTGATGATGTTAGATTAAGGTTGATTTAAGATAAGGTGTTGAGTAGGGAGATTAAGGAAGCCTCACTTGATTCAGATGGAGTTTTGAGGATTGGAGGCCGAGTTTGTATGTCGAGAGTGGGTGATTGGATTAGGCTGATCTTGGAGGAGGCCTATTGTTCCAGATATTTCATCCATCTAGGTGTGACTAAGATGTATCATGGTTTGAAGCAGCACTACTGGTGGGGTGGTATGAGGCGAGATATAGTGGATTTTGTGGCTCGTTGCCTATGTTGTCAGCAGGTAAAGACCGAGCATATGAGACCTGGTGGATTGCTTCAAAGGTTACCTATTCTCGAGTGAAAGTGGGAACGGATCGCTATGGACTTTGTGACTGATTTGCCTCATACATCTTATGGTTCTAATGTTGTTTGGGTCATCGTGGATTGATTGACCAATTCAACTCATTTTATTTCAGTTTAGGTATTATTCAGTGCCAAGATGTTGATCCATATCTACATTTATGAGATTGTGTTTCTTCATGGTGTGTCGGTGTCCATTATTTCAGATCGAGGTCCTGTGTTCACATCTCACTTTTGGAAGACTTTTCAGAATGAGTAGGTACTTGGGTTGATTTTAGCACAACGTTTCACCCAAAGACTGATGGCCAGTCAAATCGGACTATCCAGGTTTTGAAGAATATGCTCCACGCATGTGTGATGGATTTTGGTGGCTAGTAGGAGCAACATTTGGCTTTAGCAGAATTTTCATATAATAATAGCTACCATTCCAGTATTGATATGGATACTTTTGAGGCATTATATGGTAGGCATTGTCGCTCCCAAATTGGTTGGTTTGATGTTTCAGAGGTGAGACCTTGAGGTACGGACTTTCTTCGTGAGTCTTTGGATAGAGTCTGGATTATTCAGAATAGACTTAAAGCGACTCAGAGTAGGCAGAAGTGCTATGTTGATCATAGACTTTGTGCCTTGAAATTTGGTGTTAGTGATCGTGTCTTCCTTTGGGTTTCACCCATGAAGGGTGTGATGAGGTTTGGAAAGAGGGACAAACTTAGCCCCAAGTATATTGGTCCATTTGAGATTCTTCGGACAATTGGTGATGTGTCTTATAAGTTGGCGTTTCCCCTTGATCTATCAGATGTTCATCTAGTTTTTTATGTTTCTATGCTTTGCCGTTATATTCCTGATGAGTTTCATATTATTTGTTGGTAGTCGGTTCGGTTAGATGAGCAATTGCCCTTTGTTGATGAGCTAGTCTCTATTTTGGCTAGGGATGTTAGGCTGTTGATCTCTAGAGTTATCCCTGTGGTTAAGGTTCAGTAGCGACATAGACCTGTAGACGAGGCTACTTGAGAGGTCGAGTCTAATATATGTAGTTCTTATCCTCAACTCTTTATTGATTCAGGTATTTCTTTGTCGTAGTTCAAGTACGAACTAGATTTTTAGTGGTGGATGATGTAACAACCTAAAAATTTGATGAAGTATGTGAAATTTATGATTTTATGTGATTTGACTGTTTTACCCTATCTTGTAAGTTGTATTATGGTATTTTTGGGGTGTAGGGTGATTGACATGATTTTTGATGCATTTTGGTACCATTTATGCGATATTGTGGTTTTTTATGGCTTCGAGAGCCTTATTTTGGACTTATGTGGATATCTTTTGATCCATGTAATGGATGACTGAACGGACTGCGCCAGTAGCTCTAGAATATCGATTTTAGGCTAGGTAAAAATTTGGTTTGGGTACCGGTGTACCCGAGCTCATTTCGACATACTGGTTAGAAAGTTAAAAAATTAGAAATATGGTGTGGGACCCATATTTGACCGAAACGATCTTGGATGAAAAATTTGACTTCACCAACATATTTGAAATGTCAATTTTAGAGTGGTAATATATTTGGTGTGATTTTGCAGCTTTTAAATCTCATTTTGACCCTAGATTTGAAAATTTGTGATTTCGAGTTTCTGGGATCAACTTTATGAAAATGATGTTTTTCGAAAATCTAACTTCTTCAATGCATCCAGAAAGTCAAATTTAATATGGTTGTATAGTTCTTTTGTGTATATCAGACTCCGAACGAATCTCATGCACTCCGTCAAAGTCCGAATTGACTTTGAAAAAAAGGCTTTTTAACAAAAGTTGTGCAGAAAAATCTAGAATAATAAATAGCAATTTTGACCTATTTTGCTCATTTTTCATCTTGCCTCTTGAGAGTTAAACCCTAAAATAGTGTGAGAGCTTAAAAGTGAAGCTTGTGGAAGTTTGGATAACTAGATTAACATCTATTTCTTGATTCTATTACGGATTTGAGGTAAGAATTCGCCATTTTCTTAGTAATTTCTTGATTAATTTCGCAAAATCTCAAAAATTTTAGGATTTGATTTTAAATCTAAATTTCACGCTTTTTCACTTGAACAATTTTTTTGATTTTATAATTACTAATTTTTCATCAATTTAACCTGCAAAACAACTCTGATTCTTGATTTTAAACCGGATTTTAAAGATTTTACCAAAGTTTAAAAATGATTTTTATTCAATTTGAACCTCATTTTTTACTCGATTTAACTTGGGTTTTCAGCTATAGATTCCTAAAAATATGAGAAACACGTTTTTGAAGTAAAGTTATGATTTTGCCCTTCTTTTTCGAAAACTCATTTGGAGGTTCGTTTTGACCCCAAACTAAAAGTAGTCAATATGAATATCGTTGGTTTTGTTTTGAGGCATAAATTCTATATTTGATATTTTAGTAGAGGTTGGGATCATTCGTGACAAGTAAGGTCGTGGGTTCAAAGTGTAGTAGACCAATTTCGTCTTTCGAGGTAGGTTATGGCTTAACTCTTTCTGACTAGGCTGGGTAGTAAATAATGATACAAAATGCATTTTAAGGGTGGGAACTAATCATGAAAACTGTCTATCTATGTGTTGTGCTCGTGTGGGGTCCTATGTGTGATGTAATTGTCGAAATTCAGATATTATGTGATATATGTGACCGTGTGGGGTCCTATGTGATATTGATAGATTTGAATACATGTTAATAGTTGTATTATGTTGTTAAAATGCTTAATGTGGTACCATAGGTATATTGTGATTATATTCATACTTTATTGGCATATGAGACATGTGGAAATTCATGGATGAAACAAAAATAATGAGTGGATATTGGCTCACGTAGTTGTGGAAATATATCATTGTGGTTGATTGTGGAAATATATCATGAGGTTGATTATGGAAATATTCATTGTGATTGGTTGTAAGCATTACATCTTCATATCATACTCGTTCATGAAACATTGGTACCACCGTGACAACATCTGAGAAACACTAGCAATGCCTGATGACACCTTTTCCTGGGATATGCCAAAAAAAATGGTATATATGGATTGTATACGGGTTGACGAACCTCCTATGGGTCCTACGTTAGGAGGATTGCCTCCGTAGGTGTATACGGGGATTGTGCGACGACCCCGGAGGTTGTGCTATGAACTCGCGCATCATCATCATCATCATCATCATCATCTACATTGCACTTACTTTATTATGTTTATATTGTGTTGTATTGCCATATTGACTTGTCATTTATGTAATTGTCTTATCTTCTTTTACTTGTATTTGATGATATCGTATATGCATATTCCCTCTTGTTCTACTTATATGTGATATAATGCATAGTTGTGCTATATTTTATTGTGATATTCCAATATATGTGGTATATTAGAACTGTTAGCGCAAGAGATGTGGGCTATCGTTGTGGCACATTTTCTGATTTCAGGTGATGTGTCCTTAGTATATATTTTGAATGCTTTATTTACTACTTTGCTTGGTCGGCCTATGATACCTACTAAGTATAAGTAGACCGTACTCATGTCTATTGCACCCTTTCGGTGCAGGTCCTATCTCGATTACGCCTCAACTTTCTTGACTCGGGCGATTGTTGGAGCTTCTAAGGTAGCGGTTGGATATTCATGCGTCCAAAGTTCACCTCTATCTTTCTATAGTAGTTATGTCCTTATTAGTATTCGGAGATATATATTATTCCTTTGTGGTTATTTTTCTGATGTATTTGGCTCTTGGATTGTATTAGTAGTTCTTACACTATTTGACACCAGGTTTGGGGCATGATGGTATTTTGGATAAGTTCTTTCCACATTGTTATGATTACTTGTATGGCTTGGCTTCATTCTAGAAGTCTTACCTTGGGTATTTCTGTCTTTTCTTTTTTCTTTTTATATCAGTTTGGGTGATAGGTTTACTTGTCAAGGTACGCCGCGATAAATGTCATAATGACCCTTGTTTTTGAATCGTGACAGTCATAGAGGAGGTGATATGACACTTTCCAATGACTTTCATTCATATTTTTCTTTTGTCTCCTTTTTTTGAGACTTTTTTTTTTAATTTTTTCAATTAATATTATTTAAAAATCAGCTCCATGACCCACGCCTCTTTATTTTCATAACATCTACTTTTAATCACACTCATAACATTTGTTTTTAATCACACCTTTTCGTTTTCATAACATTTGCTCTTAATCACACCTCTTCAATTTCATAACCCCCAAGGCTTTTAGGCTTATAACTCTCAATTGTTTAGTTAAAAATTGTATGCAGAAACTACAAGGCCCTAATTATTCTCACGATGCTCCATATCTTCTTCTGGTTTTGGACGTGGCTCAAATGTCAATCGTAACCAACAACAATACAATTGGCAACAGTAATGCTTCATACCCACTACAATATGGTAAGGAAAATATGCCAACTATGTCAAATATAAGAAACAAATTGTGGATTGAAACATTTCCCACTTTATTGATTTTCTGATCCATTAGATACATGGAAAGAGAAGGGAGATGTATGGTTGGTCATTGGATGAACCTATTTATACGGAAAAGTTTTCATACTGAAGGTTACATAAAATATGTACCGTTATGTTCTATGGGTAGTCTTATGTTGTCTATCCACGTCTAAATTTACTTGTGAACATAACCTTAAATTTACGCTCTGCTATGGAGTATGTACATTTTTATCCGCCTGTAGCGATAATCTTTCTTTTGTTTGAATATTGAAGTCTACTTATTATGAATCGTAAATTGAGATCCAAATGTGTAACAACTCTTTTATATTTGTCAGTTGAATTAATGAAAAAGATGAGTCATATTGCTTGTTAGTATTTCTCGACTTGTGTAGATTGTCATGTATTTTTTAGCATAATGTGTTGTGCAAACGCGTAAAAATTAAATGCTCTGAGAGCTTTGACCTTGACACCATTTTAGACTTCTGTTTTTGTGTTAAATGGTGTTTAGTTCATCTCTTGCACATTGTGTGAATAGCATCACAAATATTTCTTATGTGATGCTTTGTTTATCATAATTGATATTCTTTTGTTCGTCTTTTCTCCAAAACATCCTAAAATTTTTTTACTAGGGTAATCATTGCTACTATATTAACTGTCAATCCCGTTTTTAAATAAGAGATTATACAACCATCTTACTTTGTTCCGCTGACTTTTCTTTTTTATTTGGACAACCTTCTTATTGTTCATCAAATTAAATAAAATCGCATGTTATGGTAGAAAAAAACTGAAAGAGGTACACTAGGTGTCATGTTTCAAGTCTATCTCTATCTTCTTACGTATGCCTCCAATCCAATCAAGGAAAAGACAAAATTTTACTGCACAAAGATGACAAGGTGAGGGTGACAACATTATTCATACCCGCGAAAAAGCAAAAAGTTGATTATATAAGGATTGTAATACAAAGTTACTGCATCTTCTAAGCCTGTATATAGGCTGGATAGCTTTTTCTTTGAATTTAGTAGAGTTACTTTTGAAGAATTAATTCTATGTTTATTGAGTGCGGAACTTTTACTATTTTTGCATGAACAATTTGATTAGTTTCAATCAGTATGTAGATTAACTTATGGATCACTTTGATTTTATATAGTACATTGTTATTTGTCTAACAATATTTACTTTTAATTACGCAGCTACCTTTCAGTATTTGGTGTATTGGAAATTAAATTGAATTATTCAATGAAAAATTTAAATTTATTGATACTTTTAGAAGCACAATTAGGTGATTTTGCAAATATAGATTAATATAAAATAAGTTTTTCTAACGACAATTGCACGCGTTCTTAAAAATTTTGGCGTCTACTTTAGCGATGTAGTTGGCAATCAACTATAGGAAAGTGCCCAATCCTCATCGCAATTCACTTAATCCGTACTAAGAAAGCATTGGCATATAGTCAAAGTTGGTTGTTACTGAACCTGATGGTAGTTGATCTTTTTTATATTTTCTCTTTATTAAATATTTGGAAGCTCATAAAATTATGGTCAAATGATGTATCATGTGACATTCTTATAAAAACGTATTTATTTGTCCTAATAAACTTTTTTTCTCAATTTTTTCATTTGTTAAATAGACAAAATTCTCTAAATACACTCGACTTTTCTCTTTCACCTGTAATTATTACATAGATATTAAAATGCCAATTTATGTGATATTTTATGACAACACACCCATCTCCCGCTAGTGTATTTGTGCGCATGCAATTATCTATATCTTCATTATTCTTTGATCAGTCTTTTCCTGTTAAGATACATTTTTCTTTATTGAAAAATATGTCACCATTATTAATATTTTACATGCAAAATGAAAGGAACATTTTACTACTGTTACGCAAACTATCATTATCATATTAGATGTATTTTTTACCTCCTACTTTACATGTTTTTCACGTTTTTTAATCTCTTCCCTCTCAAAAATTTTGTCCATTCTCCTTCTTTTTTTTATTTAATCAAATGTGTGAAGTAAGAAAAATGTGATTTTGCTATTACTATTTTTAGCAATTACATTTGAATAAATAAGTTACTAATTCTATAGCAAGCAAAGTTTGTCATTAATTTCACTTCACAGCAGGTTTCATGTGTATGAATAACACAAAGTCGAAAGAGGGCATCAATTAAATGGAGGCGAGATTCAACTCTTAACTATTTCCAAAGCTTTCTCCGTAGATTTTCATTTTGTATTAAATTTTCATGTTCTTTTTTCTCAACAAAATCACATTGTAGTTACCAATTCATTACGATTACTCAAACTTCTTTTCATCTTTTAGAAATCAAGAAATCTAATTGATTAAAATATACACATCAAATTTTCCTATGTTAATTGGCTCATTTTAGAAGTTCGGAGCATTACAGATTTAAGATGTAGGGCGTTTGAAGCACAAAATTATATCATGAAAATTAAATATCATTTAAACTTTACTTATATTTGTTATTTGATCAATATATGTGTGTGTGAAAACTCTTTTTAGTCTCAACTAAATTTATAAACTATCATCTTTAAAATTTACTAATATGTTTTATAATCGCGCTTCATTCACTAATTTTCATTAAGAGAAATTCCTCTTAGTCAAATAAGTAGGATATTGAAAGAAAGAAAATATCTTCAATTAAGAAGAATCACCAAATTATGAAATGTTAGTGTTATTATACAAAATTCTCCAAAAAGGATACATTCATCTCTCTAAATAGCTGTGTATAATGAAGAGAAATTACGACTTTGTAATATTATGTGATTTCATAATAAGAACCCAAAAAAAAAAAATAGAAGTGCACAAGACATTCTTGAAAAGCTTCATCAAAATATAGATCGCTAAAAATTTGAAATTAGCTACGAACTTCATTACTAGTCTATCACTAAATAGCTCATATCTAACAAGTTCAATCTCTAATCCATCGCTAAACAAGATTAGCAACGAGTTTTGTTTTTACTTATAAAATTTGTCCATCGCAAATATTTTTTCAATAAGTGATGACTTGATCATTCTTCAAGCTCCAAGGGCTTAAAGTATTTCCTGTCAATAAGATAAGTGCCAATGCTGAGACGAACTGCCCATACGTCCATCGGCTTCCTTGACACTATCCTGCATTAATTCAATTTCACTAAAACTTACATATAGACTTTAGTTTATAATTTACTCTGTTAAAATTAATACATTTACGGTTTAAAATCAACGAGTTTCGCTTTTCATATTAGCATAAATTTACTCTGTTGAAATTAATACATTTACGGTTTAAAATCAACGAGTTTTGCTTTTCATATATATTCTAATGTTTTTTCCATACATATTTAATTTGGGTTAGCAAATTATAGTAATTTCTGTCGAATATAATGCATTTAGTCTAAATTTGCAACGAAAAAACAATTCAGTTATCATAACGGCAACTAATAATGCATTTTTATATATTTTATATATCTTTAGTTTATTTCGTGACAATTCAAAACCATACAAACTAATTGAAACAAAAGGAGTAACACAAAAATCAATCAATCAATCTTTAAAGTAATTAAAGATGACTTGAGAGTATAACACAGAAAGCAACATAGTCATCTTCTATGCATATATATTACATAACATGTTAGTTTGTGAAATCATATATTATAGGTGCATATAAAATAAATTCGTTAAAAATAGTAAAAAATTAGACTCGCACCTGCCAACATCACCGGGTTTGACCAGGCCAATATTGGGTCTAAGACAAGGCACAGAGGCTGCAGTTTTGAGAAATTTGGGAGACTCAATTACTATAATTGGAGACCCTATTTCAAGCTTTTTGGATGAGTCATTTGTGGTTAAGTCACATTTGGTTACTAAATTGAGGGGTGGTTGTGTTGAACAATGGCTAAATCTTGATGAGGTTGGGCATTTGATGATAGAGGTGAAAGAGAGTGCCATTGTGGAGGGGAAAAAGGGTAGATGGTTCTAAGTTCGTAGTTCAAGATGATGATTTTGTGGTTATTAGTTCTTGGTAGAGTACAAGCATTTTATGCGTAGTGCACTACTTAGACTGGGGCCCTTGTGGGTCCCGTGCTTGTCAATAAAAAATTTGGTTAGGAAAGAACATCCACGAAATTGGGACATTGAATTTCCTTTTATAAACTTGTTTTCAGGTTTACGTCCATGCAAGATATCTTTAGTATTACGCAAAACAAAATTGAAAATGCCATTTTCTTCTCTTAAATTTATAAGTTGTCATAAAAGATTTTTTTTCGTTGAAAATCAATATATATATATATATATATAGGACTGTTCAAAACCAAACCGCAATTGATAAGCCAACCATAAAATTGACTTATTGGCTTAATGGTATTGGATTATCATATTAACGGCTGAAAAACGGATTAAAATTTAATACTTAACGGTTTAGTGGTACGGGGGTGGATTACTCAATTTTCTTATCGGGTAAACCGTTAACCCATTAAAAACTATTATAGTTAATTTTTACTATTAGCTATATACTTTAAAGTATTTATTATTAATCCTAAAACTTCATTTAATATTCTACCGTTCCTTAAAATTTATCAAATCAAAACGTCGCTCCTTAAAGATCAAATCAAAACAAGTTGTTTTACTCTCTATATTGGACTTCCGATTATGACAAAAAAGCTACATGTTTTATTAGATAGTTCACGGACATCATAGTTATATGACGATACGATTTGCAAGTTGAATTTCTTACTGATCTACTAGCTCGTTAGTCTGGACTCTGGAGTTTGGACCATATTAAACTTCTCTTCACTTCTAATATATAAATATGTATACTTGAAGTATATTTTGATTAATATTTGTTAAATAAATACTTATATATATGCACCCTCAAAATTTAAACTTTTATGTGTTGTTCACTTTGATTTAAATTATAATTATAAGCTTAAGTAGAGTAGTAAAAATATTATTGTGGGAAATTAATATATTAGTGAATGAAATTGTGAAAGTGAAAGAAGGGAGCATGAAATGGTTGAGCCAATACACCGCTCATTAACCGTTCGATAATTACTAATCCGAACTGAACCAACCGATATCTTATTGGTTGGCTAGTGGATTAGTGTATTTAAAAATCAATATCCAATAAGCCGAACCATTAATCATATTTATCCATCCAATCCGTCCGATAAGTACCCCTATATATATATATATAAAGGAGAAACATAGAGGAGGTGATGTGGCACCTCTCTATGATCTCCATTGCTATTTATCTTTTTTGTGGATTTTTTGATAATTTCTTTGTTTTTTTTTTTTTACTTTTTTATTGCACAAAAATGAATATTGCAATTACTACTCATCCATTTATTCCTATACTTCAATGTAAGAGTTTAAATGTCTTAAAATTTCTTTAAAACCCCATTACTCTATAATTAATTTTTAAGTTTTTTTTTTTTTTTTAATCTCTGGCTTTTCATTTTCCAATATGCTTTTAAATGAATATGCATGTAATGTAACTCTCCCTTTATAAACTGAGTGCATTTCATGGTCTTTTGATGTCATTTGTCCTTTCCATAAATGCCCAAATCCGTAGAATTGATGTTAAAAATGGTGGAATACAAGAAAGGTATTACAAATTATTTTAGAATTTTGTAGTTTTAGTTTTCTATGTAAAAGTTAAAGAACAAATACGTTTATTCTCTTTTACTATTTGTAAGTGTGATGTATATTGATGTTAAAGATGGTTGAATATAACAAAGATATTACAAATTATTTTAGAATTTTGTAGTCTTAGTTTTCTATGTAAAGGTTAAACAACAAATACATTTATTCTCTTTTACTATTTGTAAGTGTGATGTATATTATGAAATTGATAATGATTTACTATTCATCACAAGAAAGACATATATTGATCGAATATTTATATGTATGACTTCTACTTAATGTTAATTTTATAATTTAATTGTTATCTATATAATTTATGTTGTCTTGTGCATTATATAATAATGGATGAAGTTGTCTTATTAAACAAAAATAAGTTAGAAAATAGAAAAAAAGATTAAAAGAACAGTAGCTATATACAAAAATAAGATTCTTATATCTTTACTTCAAAAGATGACATAATTTAATATAGCAGCATAGTATTTCCTAAATTGCGAATCACAATTCCTAATACTTAAAACTTTTCTTCTTTAAATCTATATATAAATATAAAGAAAAAATACGAGGAAGCTGATGTGGCATGCCTCTAAGATCAGCATTGACATTTATCTTTTATTTGTTTTTTTTTTGGCAACTTAATTCTTTTCTTTTAGTTTTTCTTTCCGTTTGCTTTCCTTAATTAAATGCAGTGATAATTTTGGGAATTATGTGGCCTCTAAGGCCACCAAACGAAGGGACACTAATAATTTTTCCGTTTCAAAAAACACCTGCACTAATAATTTTTCCTTTTAAAACAAAACATTTGTCTTCTCTTTTAATCATTAACTCTTCTCCTCCAACGCCATTCTTTTTCCTCCCCCTTCACCATGCCATTTATTTTTCTCCTCAAACCATTAGGTACGCTATTCCAAATAAAAAATTTAAAATTTGTATTGCACTGACAACGAGTGTTCCTTATGCAGTCATTATTCACAGGAGAAGATAAAAGAACAATTCTTCTGATGACATCTTCATGAAATTCTTTTGGGGTAATGGGATACATAGGTAGTCGAGGTGGTCAATAGTACAGAAAAGATTTTGATCAAACTAGATTGTGTGTTTCGAATGATACACTTAACAATAGAAAGAGTTTCAATGGATGAAATGTTGAACTTTTTCTCAGAGAGTGGGTTAAATAGAAATATTTGACAATCTCTTTTTTAAATTTATATATAAACAAACCACCCTTGATATGATGATCCATAATATTGAGAATCAACATCAGGTGTCATCAATTGCTCCACCACATCCTTTCAGCAAGAAAGATTTACAACTGTCGAGGATTTTCTTCATAAAAAGGCAAAATGCGCGTACCATCAAGGAAGAACTCATCGCCATGGGCGAACTAAAAAAAGAGTGATGTGTTTGTGTACTGTTTAGGCAAAAGATATAGAGTATTTATTTAGTATATATATATGTATATATATATATATATATATATATATATATATATATATATATATATACTTTATTGTTATAGAAAAAATGATGCGGGCCTTCATTTCAAATTTTCTTTTTTCTCGTTTTTCTTTGAGCTTTTTCCTATTTCAGATGTTCTATTTCTTATCTCTTATTCCATATTTTCGCTTATTTATCTTATGTCGTATGACTCTGATTTTTATTTTATTATGTCTTATTCCTTATTTATGTTATGTCATCCATCCTACTTCACGTTTCACTATGCTCTTGTTTACTATCCTTTATCTTGAGTTGGGGGTCTATCGAAAACAGTCTCTCTACTTGTTGTATCCTTGTTTTTAATGTTGTAGTAATAAAAGACTCTATATTTAATTTTTCACATACTAATAAAATAATTTTATTGTTTCAACCACTCAGATTTTTCATTTATGGAGGGAAAAGAGTTGAAAAAGTGTTTATCAATTAGAAGGATAAAATCACAAATAGCTATACCCATTTATATATATTCTTTTTTTTTATTTAGTAACTTTAATAAAATTAACTACTCATAAGTCATACCTCTTCAATGATACTCTTAATAATATTCAAAATTCCCATTTTTAATCTTCATAACCTCCTAAAATTTAATTTGTAACTTTCTGACAATCTTATGGAATTCTTCCAATTTGCCTATATAAATTCATGTTTTATTTCATAAAATTTCTCATTCAAGGTTATTCTTTCTCTTCTTCATTATTGTACCATGCATATGGGTGGGGAAGAACATGAAAATAAATGTTAATCATCACATAATATAGTTGCTTTCACATGAAGAACCATGATTGACAAAGCCGTATAAAGAATTTATGGATAGGTATATTTCTCTTAATAATCTAAATTATATTCTAATTTTAGATATTTAAGATTGAAAAAAATCATTTAAGTTTTTCTTAAAGTAACTTACAATATCGTATAAATATATTTTTAATTTCTTATTGTAGGAACGAAGAAGAAAAACAAACAAGATAAAATAATCGAGAAAATTGAGAAGTCAATGAAGTTGTGGTGTTTATAGAGACAAAATAATGCAATCATACTAAGTTCAAGAATTTGCAGAGACTGATTATTTATTCTTATTATGAAGTCTTTCTGTTATTATAAAATATTCTCTTCAATTAATTTTTATGTATTTAGAGACATATAATAATTAAGCATGTGACTTTTTAAAAGTTAAATTACACTAATAATTTTTCCGTTTTAAAAAAAAAAACTGTCTTCTCTTTTTATTATTAACTCTTCTTCTCCAAAAACAGTCCCCATGAATTCTTTTCCCTCACCTTTTACCAATTGCCATTTATTTTTTTCTCAAACCATTAGGTACGCTATTTTTAATAAAAAATTTAAGATTTATATTATACTGGCGGCGAGTGTTCACTATGCAGTCATTATTTATAGGAGAAAAAAGAATAATTCTTCTTATGACATCTTCATGGAATTCTTTTGGGGTAACAAGATACAATATGTAGCCGAGATGGTCAACAGTACAGAAAAGATTATGATCAAACTAGATTGTGTGTTCCGAATGACACACTTAACAACAAGAAGAGTTTCAAGTGATGGAAGGTTGAACTTTTTCTCAGAGAGTGGGGTAAATAGAAACATTTGACAATCTCTTTTTTGTATATAAACAAGCCACCCTTGATATGATGATCCATAATACTGAGAATCAACATCAGGTGTCATCAATTGCTTCACTAGATCCTTTCAGCAAGAAAGATTTACAACTGTTGAGGATTTTCTTTATAGAAAGGCAAAACGCGCATACCATCGAGGAAGAACTCATCGCCATGGGTGAACTAGAAAAAGAGTGATGTGTTTGTTTACTATTTAGCCAAAAGATATAGAGTATATATATATATATATAGATATACTTTATTGTTATAGAAAAAATGATGCGGGCCTCCATTTCAAATTTTCTTTTTCCTCCTTTTTCTTTGAGCTTTTTCCATTTTTTTTGTGTTTTTATT
>NW_025820303.1:5048506-5057311 GCF_002878395.1 Capsicum annuum
TCACATACTAATAAAATAATTTTATTGTTTCAACCACTCAGATTTTTTATTAATGAAGAAAAAAAATTGAAAAAATGTTTATCAATTAGAAGAATAAAATCACAAATAGCTATACCCATTTATATATATTCTTTTTTTATTTAGTAAATTTAATAAAATTTACTACTCATAAGTCATACCTCTTCAATTTATACTCTTAATAATATTCAAAACTCCCATTTTTAATCTTCATAACCTCCTAAAATTTAATTCGTAAGTTTATGACAATCTTATGGAATTCTTCCATTTTGCCTATTGAATTCATATTTTTTTTCATAAATATTATCATTCAAGCTTATTCTTTTGCTTCTTCATTATTGTACCATGCATATGGGTGAGGAAGAACATGAAAAAAATGTTAATCATCTCATAATATAGTTGCTTCAATGTGAAGAACCATGATTGGCAAAGCCGTATAAAGAATTTATGAGTAGCTATATTTCTCTTAATATTCTAAATTATATTCTAATTTTAGATATTTAAGATTGAAGAAAATCATTTAAATTTTTCTTAAAGTAACTAACAATATCTTATAAATATATTTTTAATTTCTTCTTGTAGGAACAAAGAAGAAAAATGAACAAGATAAAACAATCGAGAGAATTAAGAAACCAATGAAGTTGTGGTGTTTATAGAGACAAAATAATGCAATCATATTAAGTTCAAGAATTTGTAGAGACTGATTATTTATTCTTATTATGAAGTCTTTCTGTTATTATAAAATATTCTCTTCAATTGATTTTTATATATTTAGAGACATATCATAATTAAGTATGTGACTTGGGGGTTTGGGCCATAGGTGACAAAAGAGTTTTAAAATGAGGTGTAGGTGACACAAGTCTTAATTATTAGTTGGAGGTGACAATTACTTTATTATGGATTAAGAAAGTTGGGGAAGTTTGAAAATAATCCACAAGTTTTTAAATTTAAACTTTGATCCCAATGTATACCTAAAATAACGGGAAACAGAGTGAAAAAAGGCGTCTTTCTATCTCTTTTCATCCATTGTTGTTTTCTCTCTCTTAGCGATTTTTGTTGTTAATTGTTTTTGTTTCTGCAGCTTTATTCATCATCATCTTCTTCTTCATTATCATCATCTTCTACTTCATTATCATCTTCATCTTCTTCTTGTCGACCATTTATTATTGTTGTTGTTGTTGGTACAGCGCTACTGCTGTGATCTGACCAATTTCTTAGGTCAAATTTTGTTTACTACGTCATTTTCCACTTTGGCATTACTTCATAGGTGACTTTGGTAAGTAAAATTATGATTTTTATTCGTATTTGTTATCGGGTACACTTTTGTTTATTCAACAATGGATAGAACCCCAATTATGAATCCAGTATAAGTGCCCATAATTTAAACAAATCAATCATCTGGTGCATCAGATGAGTAATTTGTTGCATCAAAAAATTTATTTGTTGCATCAGACTGTTTATCTGTTGCATCATCGTATTATCTGTTGTATCAGGATGTTTATATGTTGCACCAGACTAATTATCTGTAGCAACGAATGATTAATTTATTTGGAACAACACAAATCAACCCCTGCCACAAACCCAACAGATAACCAATATGTTTTCAATACTTGCTAATGCTAATGGATTCAAAATTATTCCTTACGTCCAATTACCCATCCCAAATTTCCTAATTCGATTTCTCATTTTACTTGTCTTTTTCATTAATCAAGAAACTATTAAAAAAAATCCATGTTTTACCCTTTGCATTAATAACTTTTTCTTCAAATTGAAATGGAAACATCATTTAATAGGGGGACTATACGCCGACCGACGTTAAAAGCTTTCTTCTCTTATGAAATTTCGATTGAATAGCAAACAATAGTTATTTCAAACACGTCTAATGTCCCATCAACTAATCAGTGGGTTATGGTAAACTAGAGATGTTATTAATTATTTTTCTTAATCAATGTGGCATCTCAATTTGGGATGGATAATTTTGAGACGGAGGGAGTACGAACTAAAACGTCAGAGCCAAGCAAAGCAACAAACTAGTCATCTGTTGAAATAGACTATTTATCTGTTGCATCAACTTCTTATCTGTTGTAAAATGAGTAATCTATTTTGAACAACACATCAACCCCTGCCACAAACCTAACAGATAAATCTTACTATTGCTACTGGATTCTAAATTATTCCTTTTTACGTCGAATCGTCGACATGTTTGTTGAGAAGATAATAGACAGAATAAAAATTAAATATGGATTAAAACGTCAAAGATCAAACATAATTTATTTATTAAAAAGAAACAAATAAAAATACATATAATAGACTAAAAGAAAAATAATAGTCTAGTTATTATTATTATTATTAGCATCATCATTGCCAGTGGACCAATCTTCAACTGGAAGTAGCAAGACCCTCCTCAGCCTGTGTATCTCGTGGAGCATTCTTGATCTAACTCCTCCCAGTTCCCATTGCAGATCATAAACTTGATTCCAAAGTTTATTCACGGCGTCTTGCAGAAAAGCAACGTCCCACACTGGGTTAACCATAATCTTATCTTCTAGAGTGTAATATGAGAGACGAGATGCAATAAATAAATAGAGTGTATTTGAATGAACGATTGATTAAGGAGGGACCTATTTATAGAGGATTAAATTTGAATGAGAGGAAAAAAGGCACAACTATTCACCTCGATACATTAAATACATTTTTGATTAAATTAAAAAAATAAATATTATGATATAAGTTATGACTTTTCAGATTATTATTATTAATTAGTTCTTTCGAAGAATCATTTTTATTGAGTTGTGGCAACAGATTCTACATCTGTTGCATCAGATAACACATCTGTGACAACATATATATTATCTGTTGCAACAAATATAAAATATGTTGCATCAGATAACATATCTGTTACAACATAGAATCTAATTGTTTACCTCCATTAATTAATTACATTTTTTATTAATGTGAAAAGTAATGAATTAATTAAATTAAGAAATATTGTGATAAGTCATGACTTTTCAGATTATTATTATTATTATTAATTAGTTCTTTCCAATAATAGTTTTTATTTAGTTGTGACTCGATATAGGTTGCATCAGATAATTCATCCGCGACAACAAATATATCATCTGTTGTAACCATAGTGAACCTGTTGCATAAGATAATTTAATTGTTGCAACATATAATATACTTTTTTTTGTTAAATAACTATCATCATATCATTAATCCAAATTTGCTTACTTTTTTATTTTATAAATAAAAAAAATACCTTTTCAAATTCCTTAATAAAATAATAACTATTTTATTATATAATAAATAATTTAAAAAATAAATTCAAAAATAAAAATAGTTAAAAGTCATGATCAGTTATTAAAATTGTGGTTATAAATTGTGTTTATCATTAATTTCCTTATTATTTATTTACGAAACATTTTTGATATTGAATAATCGAAACGGAAAGTCATGTCTTTTTCTTTTCACCCTCTCAATAACAATAACCCTTTTTTATTAATAACCACCAGGTGCAACATATGAGCGATCTGTCGTAGTAGATTAACCTCTAACTGTTGACACAAATTACTGGTCAATTCCTACCACCAACCTTCAACATGTTGAGAACAAGGAATAAACAGAATGATTATTATTAAATACTAAATAAGAATTAAAAATTCAAAGTCGACAACAAAATGAAATGAATGTTCATAGATTTTTGAATTCCTTGGGTAGATTTGATATACAAAAGGACGAAAATAATCGCTAAAATAAAAAACGTTACCTAATTATTATTAATATTATTATTATTATTATTATTGTCAATCAGACATTTTTCATCCGGCAGCCTTGCTCTGAAATCAACCAAATTTCTCTGGAGTTCATCAAACTGCTTTTGAAGTTCACGCAAGGACTCGATATGAATATTCTTGTACGAATCTGGATCATTCATATTTGTAAGGAGGGACCTATTTATAAATTATTGTATCTCGAAAAGAAAAGAAAATTACTATAAAATAAATCTAATAGATGGGTAATCTGTTGCAAAATATATTCTTTCTGTTAGATAACTTACAACATACTAGCAATCTTTTACAATAGGTGTATATATCTATTTGATTTCTGCAACAGGTTGATCAACTGTCGTAATAGATGTATCCAATTATTTGGCAATATAAACAGATGTGTCATCTGTTGCAACAAGCTAGTCATCTGTTTATTCAATTTAAGCCATAGATGGGATATAAAGAATAAGGTGCGTGCAGATGAATCCATTATCATATGTGTGGGATTTAAGTATGTATTACTGATAAGGTTATCGGGAAAACACACATAAAGTACAATGTTTTTGTGAATGCAATTTTTAACCGATTATGCATTGATCATTCAAACAAGATCTTGCATTGTACCATTAAGTTTGATGGGTTCGAAATTGATAAGGCTGAGGACCTCATGAAGATGGTGCAGATACCCTATTACAAATTACTGACGATTGGTACTCATGTTTATGCGTGTCAAGTTTTGAGAAAGAATCAAAATTTGTCATCACTGCAGAGAACCACTAGTGATTGGGCTTAACTTTAAGTGTGTATTGGACCCTTAGAGGGACCTCGAAGCCTCACACTATATCAAATCAGAATGTAAAACTAATATAGTTATTGCCCTGGCCAAAATTTATATAGTTGGGTTACTCGCTTGGGGTGATGATTATATGCCAGAAGGTATGGTAGGAGAATGCTTTCGAGGGAAAATGGGTGGTTGATAAAAGACTATATCATCTGAGAGCTAATTGAAGAAGAGACATAGGGTAGAAAGTAACTTTTAACGAATCTTGCCGATAGAATTATCTTAACAGCTGTGAAATCTGAATCAAGTGCAAATATGAAAGTTTATCTAGTAATGTAATTTTGTCTGTTGTGTCTCTGAAAGAAAAATAATGCAGATGGACACTTTTCTAGAGAGCTGCATGGTCGGGATTATCACCTAGATAGAAAATAGGAGAAGACCAACAAAGCAGCCTCACGGGCATCGAGGGTGGAAATGATGTTTAGCAAGTCTATAAAACTTACGCCAACAACAACTGCAGTTAAAATAAGGAAACTAAGTGAAGGCGACAATTTCTGAATTTTAAATTTCATCCCATGCCTTCTTGTTTGTGTTTTCGATCAGGTTCACTGCTGTTGACCTAATCAGAACCATAAATAAGATTGAAAGTCAAATAGAGTATAATTGTTTCCTTAGCAATATGGATTAATTTATTGTGTTTTCTTGCCTTAGCATGCTTTCAACATTCCTTGGAGAAGATCAGATACTTACTGTAGTGGTGAATCCCGATAATTTTTAAGCTTGCCTCCATCTTGTTGATTCTGTATTCAAGCTGGTCGTTGCTGTCTTCGAAGTTGGTAAGGAGTTCCTCGTCTCTTGTGAGCTCGATCAGGAACACTACCTTCAAAGTTGTGGCACTCTAGAAGCCCTGCAGAACACTTTCTTTAGAAGCCTTAAAGGATATATGGAGGGTCATTGTGTTTGTTTTAGGTCAAAATGTGTTGATGCACGTTGAAGATGTGGTCCCAATAGTTGAACAACACACTTTTATCTAGCGTTGCTCCATGTATCTTCCTCAACTAATTTGATAAATTAGTAAGCATGGAGTTACGTAGCATGTGATTTAAACTGGCTCTACCAATCCTATCAAACATTACGTAACTCTAAGCTCATTACCCTATCAAAACAATATGCCCGAGTTAGTGCACAAATAAAAAAAGCCCAATCTGTCAGCCTTTCTGCTGATCACTCTTCTCCAATATAGATGACAAGATATCTGCTTTGCAAAAGTGTACACCATCGCCAGATATGCTTGCCTGGGAGCAATTCTATAGAAGACATTAATAGCTATCTTTAGAAGAATTGCTCCCAGGCAAACATATCTGGCGACGGTGTAGACTTTTGCATAGCAGATATCTTGTCATCTATATTGGAGAAGAGCAATCAGCATAAAGGCTAAGAGATTGAGCTCGTTTGATTTGTGCACTAACTCGGTCATATTTTTTTGATTAAGTAATAAGCTTAGAGTTACGTAACGTTTGATAGGCTTGGTAGATCTGGTTTAGATCACACGCTACGTAACTCTATGCTTACTAATTTATCAAATTGGTTAAGGAAGGTGCATGGATCAACGCTCGATAAAAGTAGTTCAACTGTTGGGACCACATCTTCAACGTGCATCAACACATTTTGACCTAAAACAAACATAGAGACCCTCCATGTATCCTTTAAGGCTTCTGAAGAAAGTATTTTGAAGGGCTTCTAGAATGCCACAACTTTGAAGGTAGTGTTCCCGATCGAGCTCACAAGAGATGAGGAAATCCTTACCAACTTCAAAGACGGCAACGACTAGCTTGAATACAGAATCAACAAGCTGGAGGCAAGCTTGAATATTATCCGGATTCACATACTATAGCAAATATCTAATCTTTTCCAAGGAATGTTGAAATCATGTCAAGGCAAGAAAATAAAATCAATTATAACCATATTGCTAAGGAAGCAATGATACTCTATTTGCCTTTCAATTTTGTTTGTGGTTCCGATCAGGTCAATGACAGTGGACCTGATTGAAAACACAAACAAGAAAGTATGAGATAAAATTTAAAATTCAGAAATTTGCCGCCTTCACTTAGATTCCTTATTTTAACTGCAGTTGCTACTGGCATAAGTTTTCTAGACTTACTACACATCATTTCAACCCTCGATGCCCGCGAGGCTTCTTTGTTAGTCTTCTCTTATTTTCTATCTAGGTGATAATCCTGACCGCGCAGCTCCCTAGCAAAGTGTTCAGATGCATTATTTTTCTTTAAGAGACACAATAGATGAAATTACATTACCGAATACACTTTCATATTTGCACTTGATTCAGATCTCGCATCTGTTAAGATAATTCCACCAGCCAGATTCATTAGAAGTTGTATCTGCCCTATGTCTCTTCTTCAATTAGCTCTCAGATGATATAGTTTTCCATCAACCACCCATTTTCCTTCGAAAGCATTCTCCTACTATACATTCTGGCATGTAATCATCACCCCGAGCGAGCAACCCAGCCATATAAATTTTGGCCAGGGCAATAACTATACTAGTTTTCAATTCTTGTTAGATCAGTGCTAAGCTTCGAAGGCCCTCTAAGAGTTCAATGCACCCTAAAAGTTAGTCCAATCACTATTGAATCTCTTTACAATGACACAAAAACTAGATCCCTTCATATTCTTGACAAATAAACATGAGCAACAACCGACATTAAATCTTAACAGGCTATCAGAACAATATTCATGGTCCCTCAGCCTTAACAGTTCAGACCTACCAAACTTAACTGTAAAATTGCAGACATCTTATTTGAACGATCTATGACTAATCAGTAAAAATATCATTCACAAAATCATTGCACTCTGTTTGTGTTTCCATAATATCATTATCAGTAATACATACCTCTCACATATGAAGTAGTTCCATCTGCAAGCAGCTTATTCCTCCGATCCCATCTTTACTTTAGCCTCTTGTGATAGTACGTCAAAAGTTGATCAACTGTCAGTTTCTTATATCTACAAAGAAGAGGAAAAAATTGATGTCACAAAAAGAATATTATCCATCTGTTGCAATAGACGTAGAGTCTGATGGAATACATCAAACTAGCCTTTCTGGTGGCTTTATTTGTTCCAACAGTTTCTCCATCTGTTGCAACATCTACAAAAACATAAACATCAATAAAAAAGAAACAACAACATTTGTTCCAACAACATCATCAATAACAAATAAGCAACATCCTTTGTTCCAGAACCATTAACAACACCACATCACAACTTCCAACAATGCCAACCCCACCAACAACATCAATAACTGCATCAACAATAATGAAACAACCAAAATACATACAAAAAAAATAATACTGCCAACAAGGATTTTAAACTTCTCCTAATAGATGAATTTTTTCTCATATTGTAATAAAAATTCTCAGATTGTTTATTCAACACTTACAAGTTCCTTAATTTTGTTTAATAAATATGATATGGGTAAATAGTAATTAAATAAAAAATAGATGTAAATAACTTGTAAAGAAGAAGACGATAATAAAAGAGCAATAATGAACCATACCTTAATATCAAAAAGGGGATCAAAACAGAAATTTAAGTCAAGAAAAGATATGGATGGGTTTAGATCTGAAAAGATCTTTATGAGAAGAGAAGAGAAAAGAGAGAAAAAAGGTTGTGATCCTAAAGAGGAGAGAAAAAAGATGAGAGTTGAATAAAATAAACTGCAGCTGAAGCAAAAGATGAGATAATTTCTATAGATGTATTATGTACATAAACGTGGTGGTTTTCAATATTCATTAATTAATATTCATTAATTTCATTAATAATTTGAGGGGCACGAGGAAGACTAAGACTTCTAACATTGAAAAGACAAGACAAGACTACTCAATGAACTCACTTTTGAGATATCCAAGAAACATTTTTTACAGCCTTTAGTAGTAAGTACTACTACTTGATATTATCTACTCTGGCCAGAAGCTTCTTGCTTTAAAATTAAAAGAGAAAAAAATATTTTTAAACAGATATGTCATCTTTTGCAACATATATAAACAGATATGTCATCTGTTGTAACATATATAAATATCTGTTCAGAAATCCGAATAGCTCAGTTATCTGTCTCAATAGATATAAATATCTATTTAAAAATCCCAACAGCTCAGTCATCTATGACAACAGATGAAAATGTTCATTTGATAATTAATAAAATTAGATATGTCATTTGTTACAA
>NW_025820303.1:5060311-5123386 GCF_002878395.1 Capsicum annuum
TTTTTTGGTTATGTGGTAAGAATAATTTATTGAAATTTGTCTCACCTTTTTAAAAAAAATTATGCAAACATCAAATGCAATGTATTTTTTGATTTTCTTTTGTTTGTAGTTAAAAGATGTCTCCCAAAAGAAAAGAAACAGAAAGTGGAGAAAGTGGATCAACTTTCGATCACCAAACAAAAAAGGCTAGAGTACAGATAGATTCAGAGGAACTTCCAGAACAATCTCAGTCAGGAAAAAATGTAGCTGAGGAAAGTGATAACTCCTTCTCACCAATGGGGCGTGAAGTAATATCGAAATTCCAGCATGATTCTGTCAAAAGCATTAATATTGACAAATTTCAAGTTGGGATACCAATGAATAACCCTAATGCAGTATTTGGTGATCTTGTACTTAAATATCAGTTGGGGAAACCTTTTGACGAACTTAGGAGTATTATGAAGAAGGAAAACATAGATGGACTTTTTAAGAAGAGCTGTTTTGCACACTTTCTTGAGCAGTCTAGGCCCCGCCCTCTCTGTTTCTTAATAATCATGGTATATGGCCTTCTCAAGTGTACGATCATGTATGCGGGGGATGATGAAGGTCCGAAGGAGTATGCGGGGGATGATGAAGGTCCGAAGGAGGGCAGAAATAAGATGGATGAAGTCTGGATCAACTATTGTGGCATGCTATTTTTTTTTGGATTGAAAGAGTTTGCCATTGTGACGGGATTGAGATGCGATCGTCCAGAAGAACCTGCCATAAAGAAAACACCCCACAAAGGGTCCAACAAATGCAAGGTAAAAAAAGATGGGTTGTTGGGCACTGTTGGACCTAGATACAAAGTGAGGTATTTGATAGCGGATCTCAAGAATAAATACATACCAAAGTACTAAAGGGAGAAATAGTGCTTAGTTTGGTTTGTCCATTCCGTTTTACTGGCAAGAGATGTCAAGAAAGTCATAGAACGTGATTTATTTGCGCTTGCTGATGATTATGGGAAATTCAACGACTATCCCTGGGGCTACGACAGGTACTACTTAACTGTCAAATATTTACTGAAAGAGCTAAAGCCAAAGACGACCGTATTATACGGCTTTCCTTGGGCTTTCATGGTAAAATTGATCACTATTTTTACTTATTCATTAATTTATATTGAATATACTTGTGACTTTTTTTTTATTTGCTTTCTATTTACAATTTTTAGGCTTGGGTATATGAAGCCATTCCTACCCTTCGAAAGCATTTTATGGATGACCCAGATAAAGTTTCTCATCCAAGGATCCTTAGGTGGTTGGCTACACTAGAGAGCAGCAAAAAAAATATTAACGAGGTTGATCTCTTTAACTCTTCGGATGATGCATTATGTCTTTTTTCAACTAAAATAATTTGCCTCAAAGAAAAATATTAAAATAGATGTTCCATCTGTTGCAATAGATTACTCGTCAACTACAACTAGTGCAACAGATGGGTAATCTGTTGCAATAGATAATCCATATTTTACAATAGATTAACCATATGTTGCTCTGTTCTCTGAACCCTACTCAACAGATTACCGATCTACTGTAAATTTTACAATAGATGGGTATTCTGATGCAACATATTATCAATCTGTTTCAATATACAGATCAATTGTTATGGTAGCTAGATCGTCTGTTGCATAATTTGGCTATGTTAACATAACTTGAGCCCCATGTAATCTAAGTGTCTGCAAATTATTATTATATGATTTAAATTCCTCTTGTCATTTTTTTATAGGTTGTGCATCCTTGGATCGTGTCTATCATGATGAGTTCGGGATGACATTTTTTCTTACTCTTGGTCTTGTTGATACAAAATAAGACCCAACAGTGGAGTTAATAAAGAAGGAATTGGATGGAGCTATATCTATAAGAAGAGCAGTTAGGTAAGGTCAGTCTAATATTGAATCTCTTCATGACCAAACTCAAACTGCAACAGATCTGGGTGCTTCTTCTGAGGGTGTTGTTGGTGGAGTTGTTTGTGATGGTGGCAGCCATCCTGCTGCCGCTTCTGCTGCTAGTCATGATTAGGAGCATGTTGGTGCTCAACAAGAAATAAATATGTTTGAAAATACCTCTTGCATAGGTCCTTCCTCTCACCCCTACATCAGTCTCTCTTATTCTTACAGTGATCCCTCTCACCCCTCCTCACCCTCATGTTCTCATTGCAAATACAAAGTGTGCAAAGACAGAGAGGATAAACTCCTCGACAATCCAGAGGATATTGCTGAAGCTTCCGAGGAGTTGAAATCTAGGAGGGTTGTCATACCATCCAATGAGGTGAGGGAGCCATGCACTCCTACAGGGGAGGTTAGGAGGAATATAAGAAAAATTAGACAAATTCTCTCCATTCTGAAATCAGCAAAAATTGCAACTCCCTCCGCTCCAATAGTTGTTGAAGTTTAGGGGCCACCGAAGAAGGTGGACATATTTGCGGCACTTGGAAAGGAGAATAAAAAGAAACTAGAAGAATCCATCAAGATAAAGGTTTAAAAAGAATACACCATGCATTCATTTGCTGCCACAAGCTTCTCGAATATGACAAATATGTGTGTGTGGTACGAGGACAAGGTAAGTTTACTTTTGGTAACCTACCCTTCCAATCTACTCCATGAAGAAGAATCTACGCAGCAGATATGTAATCTGTTACGAAAACTTGGTATTCTGTTGCAACATAATACAAATTTATTGCATAAGTTGCATTGGCTGGGTAATCTGTGAATTGATTCAGAGAACCCTCTACATCTGATTCTTTCAACTATGTTTTTATTCTTTACAATTACTAACCAATTTAAAAATTATCTTTTTATACCATAGTATCTTGATGAAATTCTGTGCCTCATGAGGGGCAGACAATTAGCGTACCCAGATGCTTATGATGCTGCTGATAGGATAATGGACCTCAACTTCTACAATAATTTCAAAGATAGGTATGCTGATCTTTATAATATAACTGATTCTGGTGGCCTGGGATTTGATCAGTTAGTTTCTACATTCCAATGGGATGAAAAAGCGATTAAATATGTTAGAGGGAAGAGGCCATATCCACACGGCAAGAGATGGACCAAGGCAAAGAAAATCCTTGCAGTCATGAACGTGGATGTCACCTACTTTCTCACTGTTGAGATACTACTATACGAGGGAAATATTAAGGTTTATGACTGTAACTTACCTGTGTTAAGAGAGAAGACGTTTTTAACCCATACACATCCATTTTTGAAGTTGTTGCCCAAGTTGTTGACGTAGAGTAAGCTGATGGATCATTTGCCGGATGAAGTCTTGGCGAAGGAATCATGGGTTTTTGAAGGTCGAAATAAGAACATTCAGCTCCTAAAAAATACAATCGGTGCAGCGTGTGGGCCATACTCGTTTTCATACATCGAGTATTTGCTGTCCGACACACAAATGACCGGTGTGTGCGACACCGTTGTGGGAAAGATGTTATGGGTCTGGGCATATGGGGTACTAACTAAATGGTTGGAGCCCGTGTAAAAAAACATATGTACAAAGACAGAGACGAATACGATAACAACTTTTCATTTCAAGCCAATTCACTATACATGTAGGGACAACAATTTTTATGTCTGGCAAAGTTGAACTTTTATAATGCAACAGATTTTATATCTGTCGTAATAGATATAGTATCTATTGTGACAGATTGATTATCTATTTGAATAGGTTGGTCATCTGTTGCGTTATGTAGATGTTCCTCGTCAGTCTGTCGCAATAGATTTATGATCTGTTATAATATATAACTTATATGTTGCAACTGATCGGTAATCTGTTGGAGTAAATTAAAAAGTAGGAAGACCTGTTATATAATTTCCAGCATATGACCTACGTGTTGCATCTCATATTGCAACATATGTCTAAATCTATCTGATAAGATATGTCGTCTATTGCAGCAGATGTATTATCTGTTGCGATATTTGAATCTAGTACTCCATTTCAATTAACATGTTCAAAACTCATAATTAATTATATTCATAGACAGAATAAAACAAATTAAAGCCTTCAAAAATTACATGAAATAACTCAACAAATAAATGAAATGTAAAAAAAATCATTATGGGTACAAACGATCTACTCTACAAATAAATCAACAAGTTAAACCAAGGAGGATAGACTATTACATTGATAGACTCAAGCTATAAAGATCTAATCAATATGAACAAGTTGTTCTTCATCCAGTGCTATGAAATTTGGCTTTGGTCGTCATGGATCTTTAACGTCGGTTGCGTACGGCTTTTGAGCTTTCGCTTCTCCATATTTCCATAAAAGAAGAGTATATCTTTTGCAGAGTAATCCAACATCAAGCTCATCATTTAGCACTTGTAATCCATCGCTCAAATACTCAGCATAGGCGGCAACAAAAAAACCGCAATCCCTGCGTTATAAAAAACAAATAATCTATATCTTGTAGTTCATGCAAGCATTCTGAAATTTGTGAAATGAAACTAAATTATAGGCTACCAATGGTTTGTTGAGAAATTCCATCAATTTATTGTATATCAAATGGATTAGCCATTTTATCTCGGTATGATTCAATCGTCGACTAATCAATATAAACCTTTTGATCCAAAAAGCCACTCATATCAAGATAAGTAGGCAACATTTTAGCCAGCTTTTGTATCTCAGACGATGGCCCAGAACGTCTCCTTCGCAACATAGAGTCATAAACTCGGATGCGCCTCTCTTTTAGAACGACGATAGCCAAAACCCAATGGAATTCATCACAACAATTGATTGGGATGTACACTTCGTCGATCAAATACCAAAGTAAGCCAGCCGGAATGCTAAAACCTTTGATGATATTGATTAAGCATTCCTCGTTTTGGGAAACTTCCGGCTGCTGTTAACAATACCTATCGTAGGCATTATTGATGTAAACTTTGTACAAATAATTGCCTGTTGTGTATCTGTATTATTCTTGTTGTTGCAACTTTGCCTTCTTTCGGAGGTAGTAAAAAATGACATCGATGTGCTGCACATATTATCAAACATTTTGGATTACTTGACAAAAAAATTAATATGCAGATGCAATTAAATAAAGTATTAATTAATAGTAATATGTATGATATTTAAACCTCATCATTCCAGCAAGTTTGGGGCTATGACATCAAATAGAACCAATTCTTCATTCCGGGATGTGCAACAACAAAGTCGAACATATCAAAATCAAGACTCGATTCGTTCACTTTGTAGCACTCGTCATTTTGTTTTCTACATGATGATTTATATGTGTTAATGTCAGGTTATTACAACAAGAATTGTATAAACCAATATCCATAAAATTGATTTATGTACCTGCCGGCATGATGCTTTAACAGCCTATCGGCAATCCATTCTGAATAGTCGTTGGTAAACTGTGTTAGTTTTTTTGGAGCCTCATCCGAGATGTTGAACCCTTCAAATGGGTAATTCTTCCATTCTCCTAAACTGACAGACACCACTTTTTCTTCATCTTTAGAAGCATTTGATGGATTATCAACTGTCATATTATGCTCTTCGACAGTAGTTGTGACATCCACCTGGAAAGGCAGAATTGTCAATGCTAAGTAGAGATATACAATAGATTTTCCATCCGTCGCAATAGATGAGTCTTATGTTATATTAGATGGATTATCTGTTTGGACAAATTCAAATAGGTAAATTAGAGCAGTATGATAATTTTGAACAGATGACCCATCTGTTGCAACATAAGACTTATCTGTTGAAATAGATAACGAATCTGATGCAACAGGTTAGACAAAAGTTGCAACAGATGTATATATCTGTTTGATAATTTTTAGCAGATGTATTATCTGTTGAAACAGATATGTGCTCATTTGTTTTTTGGAACAGATGATGTACATTCACCTTCTTCAGCTTATGCTACTCTTCTGTGGCCCTTGCAAACTGAACATCAGTGCAAGACAAAGATAGAGGTGTTGCAATCTTGCTTTTTTTTTTTATTATTGATGATCCCTTGGAAGTTTCTTTCCTTCTTCTCTTAGCCGCCTTGATCTCTAGTGGAGTGTCTGGGTATGAAATCCTCTTTGATGGAATGTCACCCCTCTTAGATGTCATTTTCTTTACAGAAGCAGTTAGTGCATTAATAACATTAATCACTCCATCATGTTTTGCCTTGCAGTCTTGACATTTGCATGAAGAACATTTGCTATATGAGGCAAAATATGGAGAAAAATCTGTACAATCATTATGATCATGATCATAATGACTTGTTGTTTCAAAAACTATAAGAGGAGCATCATTAGTTCCACCCTCTAAATTTATTTTTCTTGTGATGGTTGTTGCTCCAAACAATTCCATTTTTATTCCATCAACGACCTTAGGGTCCAATAAAGTTTGCACAGATCGTAAAGTAAGAAAAAATGGCATCTTCAACTCTCGGTTGGTCAGAACAAGCCACGGATGAACAATCTAAAATAAATCAGTACATATATTAAGAATGATAATGAAATCATTTAATCATTAATTAAAACAAAAACTTGATTAGAATTAGACTTACTGCTTTCTTGGGGGGATTGAAAAGATCAAGAAATTTTGCATTTTTATCGGTTTTGGCCCAATCATTTGAGAATTCTTGGACAGGAAACTTCTTCCTGGTAGTTCACTTGTTATCTCAAATAAGGAATGAATTCAAATGCCCAAGCCTATAACATAACGCCAATATATCAAAAGCATTATTGAATAAAAAAATGATGAATCATATCATGATAAAAGAAATATTTACCATGAAGGCCCATGGAAAACCAAATAAGTTGACTGTTTTTGGCATTAACGGAGTCAACAACTATTCGACAGTCATTTTGAAGCTTTCATAACCCCAAGGATAGCTGTTAAATGCCTCAAGATCCTCGGAGAGATTTATTAAATTGAGGCTTATGTTGTTGTTAATGTCTCTCGCCCAAAGAACATTATGTACACACCAAACCAAGCACAATGGTTGCTTGTGCTTTTTTGAAAGTCCTTTACCTTTCAACGCTTCAATCAGAATTTTGTTTTTGAAGCTTGGACCAACAATGGACATGTTGGGTTCATAGTATATGAAAGAAGTAGGAATGAAAAACTGGAGAATAAATTGTGGAGGGGAAGGAGATACTAAAATGAAAAGTGTACTCCCAAATTAGAAAGTTTACTCTTTCTCCCACATTGGTGGAAGAAGAGAACTTGAAAGTGTTTATAATCAAGAACACTTACTCCTCATGGCAAGTGAGGCAAGAAATAATAGATCCCTCGTGCCATCGTCGTTGTCGCTCACTCGGTTCGGCTTCAGCTTTGGATTTGGATTTGGCAAATGATCGATCGATGATAGCTATATTTTTGGACAAAGTTTATTTGAATTCTGAAGAATGCCAAGGAAAAATGTGGTAAAATTTTTTCTGCAGTTTTAGACCTCTATTTAAATATGCATGCAGTAACAATTGCACTGTTTCAAGTGAACTGATGCATTATTATCAAACTAGTGCTTTAGAAATGATACATTGTTCTGAACTGAGGCTACAGAAGGTTGCAATGGTTCAAAATAATGCTTTGGAAGGATGTAATCCTTCAATGAAGTGATACACTAATTCATGAAATGAGATGACTGTTTAGGAAAAGATGCAATCTTTGATGAATAGACATGAACTTACAATAAAGGTGTAACCTTTGGAGTAAACCATTGCCTCTTCTCAGAAGAGGCATATTATGGCTATATAAACCTGGTTTCTTCCACAGGGTTAGAATGAAATTTTCAGATTAAAAGCTCTCTTCTTGTCTCAAAAATATTCTGTGTGATCACTCAAAATGTTCTGTGAGTTCGAAGATATTCCAATCGTTTAAGGTACCGCTACTGTTGGTCTGTTAACCATTTTATCCTGGGAGGAAAAATTCCACAACCTCGGGTACAGTGAGGGGGGTTATTTCCTTAAGGAAAATCCGTGAATTCGGACGACTTGGCTATTTTCTGTTTCATCTTAATTTCTGTAAAATAAAATATACCTCTTGGAAAGGTCATTTTGATATTGTCTTGAGGGTATTTGATATACTTCATTGTGTTCTTGTTTATACTTGAACTCAAGTTGAAGTTGGTGTTGTAATATACATATTCTATGTACCGAAAGTACAAACGATATGACAATCTTAAGGAAATAATTACTATTACCGAATCTATATTGCTTGTTTTTGGAAATTAAAGTTTTAACTTTCTACTTTTCCTGAACTTAACTAGTGATTTGAAGTAATAAAAACTTCATCACAAGTTAAAAATCATTCGGTTGACAATTGAAAGTGATAAAAACTTCATTGTTAACTATAAACAAAGAAAAAATAAATTTAAAGTTGCTTAATTTTTATAAGTAGTATTCTGAAAATACTAAGTATTTTTTGTCTTGTGGTGATAGAAAAATGACAACTGAAAGTCAAATAATGGATGCGACAATGTCTGTGGGGGCAACTAATATTGCCACATCAAGTCGCACAAATGCTCCGCCAAAATGGCACCGGCGGAGAAGCTCGGAAAATTTTTTGGCATTGACTTCAAGCGGTGGCAGAAAAAGATGTCTTTTACCTCACCACTTTATGTCTGCAACGGTTCACTAGTGAAGATGCTCTTGAGGTACTTGAGGAAACCTCGGACAAAGACCGCTTCGTTATTGTAGAAGCTTGGAAACATTTGGACTTCCTTTGCGGAAATTGTATTCTGAGTGGTCTCCAAGACAACCTCTACAATGTTTATAGTGGAACCAAGAAATCAAAGGAACTATAGGGGGAACTTGAACAAAAATATAAGATGGACGATATGGGAATTAAGAAATTCCTTGTTGTACGGTTCCTGGACTTCAAAATGATAGATAGCAAATCTGTTGTCTCTCAAGTACAGGAGTTGCAAGTCATCATACACGATCTTCTAGCAGAAGGTATATCTTTGAAAAATACCTCAGTTGAACAAATTAAAAATGTTCTTAATACTCACATAAACTATTTTGTAGGTTTAATTGTGAATGATACTTTCCAAGTAGCAGCGATAGTTGAGAAGCTACCACCTTTGTAGAAAGACTTCAAAAACTACTTAAATCATAAACGCAAGGAGATGACTGTTGAAGATCTTATTTTCCGACTTTGTATTGAAGAGGATAATAAAGCTGCCGAAAGAAGGTTAAAGGGGATTTCAAAATTGAATATAAGAAAATACTTTCTAGAAAAAACAAAAAAAACAATTTATTTTTCTGGATACGGATTTATGGAACCTCACTTACTAGTTTGAAGTTGAAAAATAGATTTCATGCAAATTGCACACTGAGCTTTTGGTATAGGTGTTGCTCTCGGCAAGGAACTTTCTCTCTTAAAGAAGGTCTTCCATGCCTGGCACTTTCCTCAAGCAAAGTGAAATCACAACAGTTTCATTTCATGCATAGGATGGCATAACCTTAAAGTATTGGGCGAGGTTCAAAGGAGGAAAGGCATACGGTGGTTACCTAGGCACCCAGAGAGGAGGAAGGGCGTAGTAATCGACAAAATGCTTCGGGGAGTTGAAAATCAACATAGATCCGGAGATTCCCGAATAGGGCAACCTTTCGAATTGTTGCTGAATCCATAGGCAGGCAAGAGAGAACCAGGCGAACTGAAAGATCTTAGTAGCCAGAGAAAAAAAAAGCAAAAGCGATTCCCGTAGTAACGGCGGGAGAAATGGGAGCTGCCTAAACCGTGAAAACAGGGTTGTGGGAGAGCAATACAAGTGTCGTGCAGCTAGGTGAAGCAGCCCGAATGCTACACCCTAGATGGCGAAAGTCCAGTAGCCGAAAGCATCACTAGCTTAGGCTCTGACCCGAGTAGCATGGGGCACGTGGAATTAATGGAGCACATATTGTAGAAGATGACCAAAACAATTCCAAGAAAAGGAAAAAACTGAACAAGGAAGCAATCAACCCAAGAAAAAGTTCAAGGGAAAATGCTTCAACTGTGGCAAGATTGGCTACAAGTCCACAGATTATCGTGCCCCAAAGAAAGGCAAGAAGGAGGATCAAACAAATATGATTGAATCCAACAAAGAATGTGATGATTTGTGTGCTATGCTCTCAGAATGCAACTTGACGAGGACTCCTCACTAATGGTGGATGGATTCTGGTGCCACCTACCATGTATGTGCTAACAAGGAGTTGTTTTCGTCATTCTCTCCGGCTCAAGTAGAAGAAATGATCTACATGGCTAACTCCGCTACGGCTAAGGTAGAAGGAACAGGAAAAATTTGCTTAAACATGAATTTTGGAAAGGTCTTAACACCCAACAATGTCTTGTATATTTCGGAGTTACGTAGGAATTTAATTTCTGTTTCACTTCTAGAAAAGAACGGATTCAAATGTGTAACCATTTTTGGAAAAATTGTACTTAGCAAAGGAGAAATCTATGTAGGAAAAGGCTATCTGACCGAAGGCCTATATAAGATGAATATCATGACTGTTGAAATAAATAAAAGTTTGAATTCTTCTAATTTTCTTGAGTCTTATGATTTATGACATGAATGTTTAGGCCATGTTAATTACAAAACGTTACGAAAACTTATTAACTTAGAAGTTTTGCCAAACTTTGAGTGCAATAAATTAAAGTGTCAAACGTGAGTGGAATCGAAGTATACAAAGCATCCTTATAAGTCCATTGAAAGGAATCCCAATCCCTTAGACTTAATACATATTGATATTTGTGCTATGAAGTCAGCACCATCACGTGGTGGGAAAAAGTATTTCATAACTTTTATTGATGATTGCACTAGATACTATTATGTCTACTTGCTAAATAGTAAGGATGAATCAATAGATGCGTTTAGGCAATATAAAATTGAAGTTGAAAATCAGTTAGACAAAAAGATCAAAATGATAAGAATTGATAGGGGCGGAGAATATGAATCTCTCTTTTCCCAAATATGTGTAGAGAATGGAATCATCCATCAAACTACGACCCCATATTCACCTTAATCTAATGGAATTGTGGAAAGGAAAAACCAAACTTTGAAGAAAATGATGAATGCCTTACTTATAAGTTCTAGTTTACCGTAAAACTGGTGGGGGGAGGCTATCCTTACGGCCAACCATATACTCAATAGAGTTCTCCGTAGTAAGACACAATCAATTCCTTATGTAAAGGGTAAAAGAAGAAACCCCAACTTAAAATATTTCAAAGTGTGGGGGTGTCTAGCAAAGGTCCAAGTTCTCGTACCTAAAAGGGTTAAGATAGGATCTAAGACGGTGGACTGCGTGTTCATAGGATATGCTAAAAGTAGTAAAGCATGTCGGTTTTTGGTTCATAAATCCAAAAATCCAGATATAAATGAAAATACGGTAATTGAACCAGATAATACTAAATTCTTTGAAAATATTTACCCGTATAAACATAGACATGAACAGTTTAGTGGAGGATCTAAACGACCTCGAGATGAACTAAGTGAGAATGTACATAATGAAGAAAATCCAAGACGTAGTACACGTCAAAGAACTTCAACTTTGTTTGGTTTGGATTTTGTAATATTTCTCTTAGAAAATGAGCCTCAAATATTTAAAGAAGCAATGTCGTCGTCAGACTCATCCTTTTGGAAAAAGGCAGTCGATAGTGATTCAATATTAAGCAATCATACATGGGAATTGGTTGACCTTCCTCCCGAAAATAATCCGTTAGGTTCTAAATGGATCTTCAAAAGAAAAATGAAGGAGAATGGTACTATTGAAAAATACAAGGCAAGACTTGTAGTAAAAGGCTTCAAATAGAAGGAAGGCCTTGATTACTTTGATACATACTCGCCCGTAAAAAGGATAACCTTGATTCGAATGTTAATTGCCTTAGCGGCGGTATATGATCTTTAAATCCTTCAAATGGATGTGAAGACCACAGTCCTAAATGGAGATTTGGAGGAAGAAATATACATGGAACAACCTGAGGGTTTTGTGGTTCCTGGAAAAGAAAATAAGGTGTGTAAACTTGTTAAGTCACTTTATGAACTAAAACAAGCACCTAAGAAATGACATGAAAATTTTGACCAAATCATGTTGGTAAACGGATTCAAGATAAATGAATGTAACAAATGTGTATATATTAAAGACACACGAAATCACCAAGTCATTGTTTATTTATATGTGGATGATATGTTGATCATCAGTAGAGATATTTATGACATAAATGCAACCAAATGAATGCTCGAGAGCAAGTTTGATATGAAAGACCTTGGAGTTGCAGATGTGATCTTAGGAATAAGAATACATCAAACTACACAAGGGTTAGTATTGCTACAATCTCATTATATCGAAAAAGTACTTGATAAGTTCAAGGATATGGAATTCGGTATTGCCAAGACTCCATTGGATGTGAACTTTGCACTTCGAAAGAATGAAGGTGAAAGTGACTCACAATTAGAGTACATAAGAGTATTGGGATGTTTAATGTATATAATGAACTGTACACGACCAGACATAACATGTGTAATTAGTAAATTGAGTCGGTACACAAGTAATCCCAACAAAACTCATTGGATGGCAATGAAAAGAGTTTTGGGGTATCTTAAATACACTCAAAACTATGCTTTGCATAATAATATATATCCTGCGGTACTTGAAGGATGTAGTAATGCAAATTGGATCACTGGATCGAACGAAGTAAAATCCACAAGTGGATATGTATTTACTATCAGTGGAGGAGCAGTTTCTTGGAAATCATTCAAATAGACTTGTATCGCTCTCTCTACAATGGAATCTAAATTTATCGCATTAGATAAAGCCGGTGAAGAAGCCGAATGGCTCCGAAATTTCTTGGAAGATATTTCGTATTAGACCAAGCCAGTGGCACCGGTATGTATACACTGTGATGGCCAAGAGACAATAGGTAGGGCAGGGAGCATGATGTACAATGGTAAATCTCGTCACATACGATGGAAACATAATACCGTTAGGGAACTTCTCTTTAGTGGAATTATAACTATTGACTATGTAAAGTCAAAGGATAATGTGTCGGATCAACTTACAAAAGGCCTATCTAGAAAAGGAGTGGAAAGAATATCCAAGGGAATGGGTTTAAGTCCAAGGACGAGTCAGCATGGCGGTAACTCTACCTAGCAGACTGGAGATCCCAAGAGCTAGGTTCAAGTAAATCAAACAAAGTTGTGTCTGATAGGTTCAACATTGTCAATTACCCAACCCATTCTCATGATGTAGGCAATGTATAGTAAAATAGGATAAGACTTAAGGTGAAAAGTCTTTTAATGATTATCTAAATTTGGCAGATTTGACCAAATAGTTTAATCTACGGGATTGAACATTTAGAAATCACCTATGCGAGGGTGAAGTGGAAGCCGCTTCAAAGAGAATGTTAGTAAAGACCTATTCTCTAAGCTCTCATGAAACCGGGACGTGTTCATGGATGAAAAGAAAAAAATCATGAGAACTATAAACGTTAAAAGACAGGTTGTGTGACATGTATTGTCTAGGTGTACATTAAAGATCTACCGATTGACCGAGTGTATCTGATGCATGTTCACTACGGAAAGTTCAAAGGGAAACCCACTTATCCAGATGCAATCAGTCTTTGCTTGATGATCACATACTTGTCCGTAAAATTTTTTATTAAAAATAGCCATTCCCCATTCATGTGGGGGATTGTTGGGTTCATAGTATATGAAAGAAGTGTGAATGGAAAAATAGATAATAAATGGTGGAGAGGAAGGAGACACTAAAATGGAATGTGTACTCCTAAATTAGAAAGTTTAGTCTTTCTCCCACATTGGTGGAAGAAGAGAACTTATAAGTGTTTATAATCAAAAACAGTTACTCCATATGGTAAGTGAGACAAGAAATGATAGATGACTCGCGCCGTCATCGTCGTCACTCGCTCGGCTCGGCTTCGGCTTTGGATTTGGATTTGGCAAATGATCAATCAATGAGATCTATCTTTTTGGACAAACTTTATTTAAATTTTGAAGAATGCCAAGGAAAAATACAGTAAAAAAATTTTTGCAGTTTCGAACCTCCATTTATATATATATGCAGTAACAGTTGCACTGTTTCAAGTGAACTGATGCATTGTTTTTGAACTAGTGCTTCAAAAATGATACGTTGTTCTGAACTAAGGCTACAAAAGGTTGCAATGGTTCAAAATGATGCTTTAGAAGGATGTAATCCTTCAATGAAGTGACACACTGATTTATGAAATGAGATGACTATTCAGGAAAAGATGCAATCTTTGATGAACAGATATGAACTGTCATATTATGCTCTTTAACAGTAGTTGTGACATCCACCTGGAAATTCAGAATTGTCAATGCTAAGTAGAGATATACAATAGATTTTTTATCTGTTGCAAAAGATGAGTCTTATATTGCATCAGATGGATTATCTGTTTGGAAAAATTCGAATAGGTAAATTAGAGTAGTACGATAATTTTGAATAGATGACCCATCTATTTCAACATAAGACTCATCTATTGAAACAAATAACAAATCTGATGCAACAGGTTAGACAACAGTTGCAATAGTTGTATATATCTGTTTGATAATTTTCAGCAGATGTATTATATGTTGAAACAGATATGTGTCTATTTATTTTTTTGGAACAAATAATGTACATTCACCTTTTTTAGCTCATGGTGCTCTTCTGTGGCCCTTGCACACTTAACGTTGATGCAAGACAAAGATAGAGGTGTTGCAATCTTGCTTTATTTATTATTGATGATGCCTTGGGACTGTCTTTCTTTCTCCTCTTAGCCACCTTGATCTCTAGTGGAGTGTCTAGATATGAAATCCTCTTTGATGAAATGACACCCCTCTTAGATGTCATTTTCTTTACAGAAGCTGTTAGTGCATTAATAGCATTACTTAATCCATCATGTTTCGCCTTGCAGTCTTGACATTTACATGAAGAACATTCTCTAGATGCGGCAAAATATGGGGAAAAATCAATACAACCATTATGATCATAATCATAATGTCTTATTGTTTCAAAAACTGTAAGAGGAGCATCATTAGCCCCACCCTTTAAAATTATTTTTCTTGTGATGGCTGTTGCTCCAAACAATTTAATTTTTATTCCATCAATGACCTTAGGGTCCGATAAGGTTTGCACAGATTGTAAAGTAAGAAAAATGGCATTTTCAACTCTCGGTTGGTCAGAATAAGCCACGGATGGACAATCTAAAATAAATAGGTACATATATTAAGAATGATTATGAAATCATTTAATCATTAATTAAAATGAAAACTTGATTAGAATTAGACTTACTGCTTCCTTGGGGGGATTGAAAAGATCAAGAAATTTTGTATTTTTATCGGTTTTGGCTGACAACCATCTCAGAATTCTTGGATAGGAAACTTCTTCCTGGTAGTTCACTTGTTGTCTCAAATAAGGAATGACTTCAAATGCCCAAGCCTATAACATAACGCCAATAAATCAAAAGCATTATTGAATAAAAAAAAATGATGAATCATATTATGATAAAAGACATATTTACCATGAAGGCCCATGGAAAACCAAATAAGTTGACTGTTTTTGGCGTTAATGGAGTCAACAAATATTCGACAGTCATTTTGAAGCTTTCATAACCCCAACGATAGCTGTTAAATGGCTCAAGATCCTCGGAGAGATTTATTAAACTAAGGCTTATATTGTTAATGTCTCTCTCCCAAAGAACATTATGTACACACCAAACCAAGCACAATGATTGCTTGTGCTTCTTTGAAAGTCCTTTACCTTTCAACACTTCAATCAAATTTTTATTTTTAAAGCTTGGACCAACAATGGATATGTTGGGTTCATAGTATATGAAATAAGTGTGAATGAAAAAAGGATAATAAATTATGGAGGGGAAGGAGACACTAAAATGAAAAGTGTACTCCCAAATTAGAAAGTTTACTCTTTCTCCCACATTGGTGGAGGAAGAGAACTTGAAAGTGTTTATAATCAAGAACACTTACTCCACATAGCAAGTGAGGCAAGAAATAATAGATTTCTCGCGCCATCGTCGTCATCGCTCGCTCGGCTCGGCTTTGGTTTCGGATTTGGATTTGGCAAATGATCGATCGATGAGATCTATTTTTTTAGACAAACTTTATTTGAATTTCGAAGAATGCCAAGGAAAAATGCAGTAAAAAATTTTCTGCAGTTTCGGACCTCTATTTATATATACATGCAGTAATAGTTGCACTATTTCAAGTGAACTGATGCATTGTTTTCGAACTAGTGCTTCAGAAATGATACATTGTTTTGAACTGAGGCTAGAGAAAGTTGTAATGATTTGAAATGATGTTTCAGAAGGATGTAATCCTTCAATGAAGTGATATACTGATTCATAAAGTGAGATGACTATTCAGAAAAAGATGCAATCTTTGATAAACAGACATGAACTTACAACAAAGGTGTAACCTTTGGAGTAAACCATTGCCTCTTTTCAGAAGAGGCATATTGTGACTATACAACACCAACTTCAACTTGAGTGCAAGTATAAACAAGAACACAATGAAGAAAATGACCTTTTCTAGAGGTGTATTTTATTTTACAAAAATTAAGATGAAACAGAAAATAGCCAAGTCGTTCGACTTCACGGATTTTCCTTAAGGAAATAATCCCCCTCACTATACCCTAGGTTGTGGAATTTTTCCTCCCAAGATAAAATGGATAATAGACCAACAGTAGAGGTACCTCAAACAATTGGAATATCTTTGAACTCACAGAACATTTTGAGTGATTACAGATTCTGTGTACCCGAAGTACAAATAAAATTAAAGGACACCAGGTCATCATGATCACTCGACTTGCCTTTTTCTTTTTTGGGTGTGTAGGGTGCTTTTTTTTGGGTCAGAGTAGGTATAACTTGGGAAGGATTAGGAGGATAACATTTTAGTCTGGTAACTATGGCAAACTCCTCCCAACCAAAACAAACAGGCATGCCATAGTAATTTATCCACACCTTATCCATCTTATCTTTGTTTTCATACATAAACCTGGGCATGAGAAGATCATATACTATTTTCATCTGGAAACAAGCATTGTTATCCTCTGACAAATCAAGTTATTGCCCAAAGCAGCTTTTGCTGAAATAAAAATCCAATTCTTCTTCTCGAAGTATTTTTCTGAAAGCGTCGAAAGATTTTTTTATGACTGAATTAACCACGATATCATCCGTTAAATCTATGGCACTATCGCACTGCATTCTCATAGGATAACGATCAATGATGAAGGTTTTAACCAACTCTTCGGTGGAAGGGCTATTAGTATTTGGATCATCTCTTTTGAAAGATTCCTCCTCCCCGTGTTCATTATCTTCTGCTCCTGATTGAGATAACGCTTGTAAAGCAAGTTCATAGAGTGGTGGATGTAGCTGAGCTACTGCACTTGTTCCTTTACTTGGACTTAATTCGATTTCTTTTCTTTTGGGAGCCATGTTATCTTAAATTAACAGGAACATAACATAGATTATAATTGATTAATACATAACAGTAATATATATGTTCCAACAGATAACTAATCTGTTGCAACATATAATTGACCTATTGCAACGGATGAGTAATTCGTAGGAACTATAAAAACAATACTATTTGTTGCACCTGTTATTTTATCTGATGCAACACATAACTGACCCGTTGCAACGGATGAGTAATCTGTTAGAAACCATAAAAATAGATCACTAATCTATTGCACTAGATATTTTATCTGTTGCAACATATAACCGACCTATTGCAACAGATGAGTAAACCATTAGAAAGAATAAATACGGATCACTAATCTGTTGTACCAGGTATGTTATCTGTTGTAATATATAGCCGACTTGTTGCAACGGATGAGTAAACCATTTGAAAGAATAAAAACAATCCTAATATGTTGCAAAATGGAAAGTAAACCATTGGAAAAAATAAACAGAGATCACTAATCAGTTATCTGTTGGATCAATATTGTTTAGATTTCTTCCAAACAGAAGAGTCGTCTGTCACAACAGATGAATGATCTGTTAGATTGTTCACCAGTTGCATCAGATTTTCATAGTTGCATCAGATTTTTTATCTGTTGCATCAGATTTTCATTTGTTGCAGCATATGTTTCAGCTATTACATCAGATGTTTCAACTATTGCAATATTATTTCTACTAAGACAAACAACAAATCAACCCAGCAATACCAATACATCACACACACACACACACAATACGAACATCAACTGTGATAAAAAATCACCAACAAATTCGAATCAACAGTACGACAACAAGAAGAAGAAATGCAGAAATACCAGAAATTAGGATTTTATTCATTCCATATTTCAATACCAGAAGAGTAGTTGGCTTAAGTTCATCTGTTTCTTTATAATTTTTTACCTATGAAAAAGGGAAATGGAAGGACGAAAACCTTAAAGTTCTTGTCGCTGGAGAAGTATTCACGTTGATTGACGGTTGAAAGTCGAAAAGAAACTCGCCTAACTATTTATCGCCGGAGGTTGAAAGGAGAAATTTTGCAGAACTATTGGTTGGGAAAGTATTGAGAGAAGCTGGAGAGAGGAGAGAGAGTGGTTGATTTGGATTAAAGAGGGGTGTGGGTTGGGTTGATTTGTATATTTGAAAAGATTAGAAAGTTTTGAAAATATTAATCAAGTCCACAATTAACTTAATCAAGTATTCTAATGATGTTTGACGCTATTTGTTGGTCAATGTCACCAATCCTTCATTCAAGACTTAAAAGACGCCTTTCCTTTAATTTTCTCATGTGACTTTTTAATAGTTTAATTACATGCATGGATGAATAAAAAATTGTATTGTGTGAATTCTTATGATATGTCTACATAATTTAAGAAAACAAATTTAAAGCATTTAATTTAATTTAATTTTAATTGATTTTTTTTTTTTGGCAAAAAATTAAAACAAATTCTTTACACTTGAATATTAAATTTTTTATATATTTAATGTAAAAAAATTCATTACCGTGCGAAGCACGGGTCATTTCACTAGTTCTCTCTATAATTGAATTAAAAAAGATGTTTGAAATCACTGATCTAAGTAGTTCCATTGCATGCCGCATTAAATTTACTTTAAAAGAAAATCGCTCTCTGCCAAAAAGAAAATTCCTATTGTTATGATGTATATCAATTATAGTGAATGTCTATTAAGATTTATCAAGATCTATTTGATGTCTATTGGGATTTGATGTATTTATCTTTTAGTGTGAAACTAGGGCAAATTCCCCCTATAAATAGAAGGGCTTCCTTCATTGTAAATCATCCATCAAGAGAAGAAATAACAATTACTCTCTCTATTCTCTCTACTCTTCTTCTTTATTCTTTCTTGTTTTATAACACGTTATCAGCACGAGACTCTACCATCTCAAATTTAAAGGCTAAGGATAAGGTATTATTTTTTTTATTTCTTCCTTTTTCTATATGGCTAACAATCTTACGAAGTGTGAGTTCGTTACCCTTTAAAGTTCGGGCAAGAACTATATTTTATGGGCGTTGGATATTGAAATCCACCTATATGCTATGGGTCTTGGAGATGCCATAAAGAATGAAAATACAACATCAAGTCAAAATCGTGCTAAGGCTATAATTTTCTTGCGTCATCATCTTGACGAAGTTTTGAAAATTGAGTACTAAGGATCCACTCGTATTATGGAATAGCCTAAAAGAAAGGTTTGACCACTTAAAGATGGTCATCCTCCCGAAAGCACGATATGAGTGGATGCATCTAAGATTTCAAGACTATAAGTCTGTTCATGAATATAATTTTTCCATGTTCAAAATTTATTCTCCATTAAAACTTTGTGGAGAGACGGTCAATGATAATGACATGATGGAAAAGACGCTCTCCACTTTTCATGCCTCGAATGTGCTCTTACAGCAACAATATTGAGAAAAAGGTTTCAAGAAGTATATTGCACTGAGTTCTCATCTTCTAGTGGCTGAAAGAAATAATGATTTGTTGATGAAAAATCACGAGAACCGACCAACTGAATCTGCACCATTCCCTGAGGTGAATGATGCGCACACTCACCATGCTAGGCGTGGAAAAGTTCGCGGCCCTAGTTGTGGACATGGTCGTGGACGTGTTCATGGTCGTGGTCATGATGACCAAGAAAGAAATCCTATTTCAGGTGTTAATAATTCATCAAACAAAAGGAGAAAAGATGAGAAATGTGAAGCAATTACTTGTTTTTTAAGTGGCAGAAAAGGACATTATTCACGTGATTGTCGTGCTCTCAAGCACTTGGTTGATCTTTATCAAGCATCACTAAAGAAGAAAGAGAGAAATTCTGAGGTTAACTTTCTCTCTGAAAATAATGTTGACATCACATGTTTGGATGTAGCAGACTTTTTCGAGCACCCTGAAGGAAAGATTGATCACTTGATTAGTGATGGTTCCATAAACATGAAAGAATGAATGATTTTTAATTTTGTTTTATTTTTATTGATAATAGTTTGTGAATAAAGAATCATGTAAAAGTAGTTGTTTGCATGATTATTAGTTTTTGATTATTATTGATTAGATCAATTACATTATTGTAATTTATTATTAAATTAAATTGATTTTTAATTTTTCCATTTTTTTTGTTGAAAGAAAAAAAGCATAACAATACTATCGCTTTTCTAGTACTACACGTTTCTGAAAGAAAAAATAAAGACAAATTGTTTGCATGTTAATATTGTTTACATGTTAAAACGACAGCGACGATAGTACTATTGATTAACATATTGTTTGTCTGTTGATATTTTTTTTATAATGTCCATATACATATTGTCATTAATTATCCATATTATATAATACAATAATATTATCATATTCTTTATCAAGTATAATATAGTAATATTATATTGTTATTGCATATCAATGTCCTGAACAAATATAATATAACAATATTATATTATTGTATGTTAATGTTCCATATTATTAATTATAATAATAATATATTACATTCTTTATCAAATATTATATTCAGTAGTTTTTAATTTGGACATATTATTTTTGTGATTAACAATTTCTTATAAGCTTCACTTTGTACAAAAACTTAATATATACTTTATTTGGTTGAAGATATGGATAATTTTCAAGATAATATTTGTTTGATTGATTCTGGCACTACACATACGATATTCAAAGACAAAAAATATTTCTCTCATCTAAACATGGACAAGATTAATGTTACTACAATTTTTGATAGTGCTAATTTGCTTGAAGGCTTCGGAAAAGCCATTATAATCTTGCCCAAGGGAACTAAACTCATCATAAATAATGTTATGTTCTCTCCCAAGTATCGGAGAAACTTGATGAGTTTTAAAGATATCCGTGAAAATGGTTATCATATCTAGACATTTGATGAGAAGAATCTTGAATATCTTGGTATCACCAAGAATGTCTTTGGGCAGACATGTGTTATTGAAAATTTCCCTGCTTTATCTTTTGGCCTGTATTGGACAAAGATTTGTGCAATTGAGGCACATTCTATAGTAAACTAGAAGTTTACTGATTCCAATACTTTCGTACTTTGGCATGATCATCTGGGACATCTAGGATCAATAATGATGAGACGAATAATAGAAAATTCAAATGGGCATCCATTAAAGAACTTGAAGGTTCTTTCAAATGGTGATTTTTCATATAATGCTTGTTATTAAGGAAAGTTGATTGTGAGACCATCGCCAACAAAAGTTGGGATTGAGTCCCCCGCATTCATGGAACGCATACATGGGGACATTTGTAGACCAATTCACCAACCAAGGGGGTCGTTTAGATACTTTATGGTCCTAATAGATGCTTCTTCTAGATGGTCTCATGTGTGCCTTTTGTCATCTCGCAAATTGGCATTTGCAAAATTGTTGGCATAAATAATACGATTACGGGTACAATTTTCTGATAATCAAATCAAGTCTCTCCGCCTTGATAATGCTGTAGAATTTTCATCCCAAGAATTTAATGACTATTGCTTATCGATCCGGGATAAGAGTGGAACATCCTGTACCCTATATTCACACTCAAAATGGCCTTTCTGAGTTATTAATTAAACGTCTGCAGTTGATAACAAGACCATTACTAATGAAAACTAAGTTGTCCACTTCTGTTTGGGGTCATGCAATTTTGCATGCTGCAACACTTATTCGTCTTAGACCGACAAATTATCATAAATTTTCTCCTTTGCAATTGGTTCTGGGTCAAGAGCCTAATATATATCATTTGAGAATTTTTAGGTGCGGTGTTTATGTGCCGATGGCACCATCAAATCGCACCAAGATGGGCCCCCAAAGAAGGTTAGAAATTTATGTTGGGTTTAAATCACCCTCGATCTGTCATACAGTGTCAGATTACCTAAAGAATGAGCTTGAGATGAAAGATTACCAGGCCGTTGTGAAAATTCTTGTGCAACAAGGCGTGCTTTATAACTTTGTATTTTATTTTTTTCATTTGTTTTTCGCATAAATGGCAAGAAGCAATTCAATCTGAATTGAATTTGCTCGCCAAACGTGAATTTTTTGGATCCATAGCTCAAACACCTAATGGTGTTAAGCCTGGTGGATATAAATGGGTCTTTGTGCGAAAAACAAATGAAAAAAATAGAATACAAAGATATAAAGCACGCCTTGTTGCACAAGGATTTTCACAACGGCCTGGTGTCGATTATGATGAGACATATTCACCAGTTATGGATGCAATAGCATTGCGTTATCTTATTAGTTTCACTATCCATGAGAGACTTGAAATGCATTTGATGGATATGGTACCAGCCTATCTATATGGATCACTTGATAATGAGATATACATGAAAATTCCCAAAGGATTTAAAATGCCGAAAGTATATAGTTTAAAGCCTCGGGAAATGTATTCCATTAGATTGCAAAGATCATTGTATGGTTTGAAGCAATCTGGACGCATGTGGTATAACTGTCTTAGTGAATATTTATCTAAAGAAGGTTATACAAATGATGAAATTTGCCCATGTGTTTTCATAAAGAAAACAACATCGGAGTTTGTTATACTTGCTGTCTATGTCTATGACATAAACCTTATTGGAACGCCAGTAGAGCTTCAAAAGGCAATTGATTACCTAAAGAATGAGTTTGAGATGAAAGATTTCGAAAAGACAAAGTTATGCCTTGGTTTGAAAATTGAGCATTTGAAAAACGGTATCTTTGTCCATCAATCTGCCTAAACAGAAAAGGTGTTGAAATGATTCTATATGGATGGAGCACATCCATCAAGTACTCCGATGGTTGTTCGGTCACTTTATATGAATATGGATCCATTTCGAACTCAAGAAAAGAATGAGGAATTCCTTGGTCTTGAAATACCATATATTGGTGCACTAATGTATCTTGCAAATACTACAAGGCTTGATATTGCCTTTTCAGTAAATTTACTAGAAAGGTATAGTTCTGCTCCTACTGGGAGACATTGGAATGGGATCAAACACATATTCTGCTCCATATACCATTGATACACCACATCCCTTAATTAATAACCAATGAACTCTATGCACTTACATCAGTAGTAGCATCACACAAAATATCTTTTCCATCTCATCAATAAATTTTTGAGGATCTTTCTCAACTTTAAAACCAGTGAAAACAGGAGGACTCAACCTCATGAATTGGCCAACCCTAGTGGCCTCAGATGATGGAGGAACAAAAGAAACACGCTCGATTTCGGAGGCCACCAACTGTGCGAGCAACTGAATCAACTGGCAAAACTCAGCATTAGACACATCAGCTCGAGGTACCTGAGGAGGGATAGGGGGAATCGATGGAGCTCCCTCAGGGAAATCAAAAGCAACAACCCTCAATCGGGTCTGAACTCCTGGAGTTGGATGAGCTCCATCCACATTGTCCTCAGAAAAAATAGAAGATTTGTTGCGAGCATCAGATATTTTGGGAGGCATGATCTGTAAAGCGAACATACGAGAATTAGAGAAGATTTAAGATATTAGACTCTATAGCTTGAAATAAAATAAAAAGAAAGGGAAACATTCCTAAATGCCTCTGACATGACTTAAACCAGGGCCTGACCGTGTCGAGTATCTTAAGTCTAACCAGGACCGGAGGCCACCCGCAATACCTAAACTATTAACCACCTTACACCTCCTGTTGGATGAATTTTAAACATAGAATAAGATAAGAAAATAACAATTTAAGGATATTATGATAATTTTACAACCAAAACCAACTAGCAAAAACCAACCAATATCGCTCATGTCCACAGTAGTCCAACAAATCCTCTAATCAAAATCAAAGAATATCTAGTCGGGATATTCCCCCGACCATAGCCAAAACCAAGACCAAAAGGAAAAGTAAAGACATAAAGAAATCCATATCGTGAAATAGGATCTTCTAAAGTATGGAAGCTCACCACTTTAGTCTGAGTCAAAAACTATCCTCGAATCACCTAGTCACTTTGCAGGAGGAGTGAAAATATGACCAGTTCCTGCATAGCATGGGGATACAATGTTCGAAAATGGTTAACGGGGTGAACTCTAGCATGTAACTCAGGGATAAAGATAAAATAATTCCATCCATCCAAAAATAAGTTAAACAAATGCACATAACCATATGCAAATACATATATATACACACCATGCTGGGATAGGGAACAAGACTTAGCATGCGCTTTAAATCCTTAACATAGGTTATAAAGTGTTACTGTTATTATCCATCCATGGGATATAAGGGTCCAGTGTTACCCCCTGGAAGCACCCTAGTGCCTGTTAGCCACATGAACCGAAGATACCATAGGTGGCCGAGGATTCCCTTATACCCTTCGCCCTCTATGATACATATGTATATATATATACTTAGGAGATTATCCTGTACCCCATGAGTAAGTGGTCATCAGTACCAATCTTCATATCGACAAACATGAGTTTCCATTGTCAACTTTTTGGAATCACACCTTCACGGCTAGCTATCACAACCCCCATTATTGCCCAATTAAAATATTTAACACATAACCAAACCACCAATTTTAGGAGTCAATTATTAAGACATTGTTAAGTGGTATCCTCATACTGACTATAGCTTGTAAGTAATGCTATTAAGCCAAAATATAGAGGATTCTCATGTACCCCGCAGACTCCAATATTAAAGACACTTAGGGGATTTTCGTGTACCTTGCAAGGTTTTCATTATAAAAGTACTTGGGGGATTCCTGTGTATCCCATAAGGTTTTCCAAACCATCCTTAACCAGTTAACCATTTATGTCATGCATTAGTTTCAAGAAACAAACCAAACCAAGTAATAATGCACAAACCAAAATCAATTATGCAAGAGGGTTGAGGTTGTTACCAATTTCCATACCAAACCATTTAATTTGGGGATTCCTTTATACCCCTACTTCCATAATTTAGTAATTTTAGGGATTCCATTGTACCTATGTCTATCCACCATTCCCATGCACCCCAAAATATTTACCTACCATCAATTTAAACAAAAAAATTTCATAAATATCACAGGAGAAGCATTTAAACAATTTATATTTAAAACCCTCAACCCATAGTTCAAAACCTAACATCAATACTCATGAACAATACTTTAAATCACATGATTTTGCAAAATTTATAATGAGGGAAGAGTAACATGCCTTAAACACCAAGAAGTACGGAAAGAAATCCCCCTTGAAAGCCTTAATTGATTAACTTGATGAAACCCTAGCTTGACTTGCTTGAGGCAATAGAGAGAACCTTTTGGAGTGTTTGAGAAGTTACTCTTATAAGTCTTTTAGTGCTAATGAAATCCTAAGAGGGTTATAAGATTGGGTCTTAATTTGGGTAAGAGAAAAAATATCAAGAATGCCCTTAACTTAAATGCTGAAAAAGGGTCGCCTTTGATTACGAGTCAACCATTGACTCATAACAACTCCTTACGACTCATCACCTCGAGTCATAACCAAGACAGTGACTAGGACCCCAAACACTATCCACCTTACGACTTGACCAACCCACTCGTAATGAGGCCCTATGACTCGTAGGTCCAATTGTAGCCAACACAGAACCCAAATAGGTAATAGTGGGAATCCTATAATTTTATCCCATCACCCGTAACATGTCCTTATGACTCGTAGTGAGCCACTCGTACTCAAAGTAAAACTTGGCCACTACTTTCTAATTTGGTTACGATTTGGGTCCCTAGGACCCGTAACTACACCCTATGACTTATACCCCTAAGTCATAGCCAAGTCAGTAACTCAAAACTCATTCACTGGACACCTTACGACTAGAGCCACATGACCTATCAGGACACCCTATGACTCGTAGGGTGAGTCGTAATTAAGGTAGTGAGCACAAAGCTCAAGAAATTTTTAACGACCAAAAACCTGAGGCGTTATAGCCTCGTAGCCTCTCTCTTATAAGTGTGGCATGCTAAATACTCATAAACAAGACTCTACTTAACATGACTTTATTGGACACCCAATAACGCCAAACCTAGAATCTGATACCATCTCTGCCATGACCTAAACCAGGGGCTGACCGTGACAGGTATCTCAAGTCCTATGTGGACCAGAGATCACCCCTTCTAGCTAACCAAACCAAACACATCATATCCCAAGGTAAGATGAATTTTGAACATATAATAAGATAGCATGCAATAACTTAAGAAAAATTTAATGCATGTCTATAATCGATGATTGGTGATCGGCCAACCAACTGACCAACACAGCCCAATAACCAAAGTAATCCAAACAAAATCTTCTAACAATGAATCAAAACTGAATATTACTAAAGTGTCGAAACATGTCCCCGACTATAGCCAAAAACAAGTCTAAACAATTTGCGACATAAGAGAACAAAACATAAAATTTAGACTTTCGATGTATGGAAGCTCACCACTTCAATGCCAACTCACGAGCTAATCCCAAATTGTAATCACTGAGTAGGGGGAGTAGAAGTATGATTGATTCCTTCATCACATGGGGATACAATATCCCAAAATGGTTAGCAGTCAGAGTGCTAGCATGTAACTCAGGGATAAAGTTAACATAATAACATGGTTAACAGTTCAAAATGATTCAAAACCAATTCACATAATCAAATCCATATATATATATATATTACATGTCGGGATAGGGAATAAGGCTTAACATGTGCTTTAAATTTTTAGCCTAGATTGTGTAGCTCAACCGTCATAACATGTAACCACTGGCTATATGGGCCATAGCTCTCACCCCTTGATTGGGCCCCAATATGTATAGCTGCACGAACCGGAGAATAATCTAATATATATGCACGGGGGACTCGAACCTCTCAATCATATAATGATTTATGAGGGACTCGAACCTTCCTAATCATATACTTCCTCCATTTTAAAAAAAATGACCTACTTTCCTTTTTAGTCCATTTAAAAAAAAATGACCCCTTTCCTTTTTTGGCAATACTTTAATTTTAGTTTTCCACATGGCATGTTTAGGACCACAAGATTAAAGGAAATTTTGGTACATTTGACCCAACTTTAATTTAAGGCCACAAGATTCAAAAGTCTTTTTTATTTTGTTAAACTTTGTGCCAAGTCAAAGTAGGCCATTCTTTTTTAAACAGAGGGAGTAATAATAATGAGGGGGACTCGAACCTCCCTGGTTACTTTGAACCCCACTTCGACAAATGTGATTTTTAGTATTGGTCACTCGGACATCCACTTTCACGACTCAGCTACAAATATCTTATTAAATCCCAATTAAAACAAGTATCACACATTCACATTCATTGAACCATATTCCACATTAAGGCATACATTGTTGGTATCGTCATACCAACTATACTTGCAAGGAAGCATCAACATGTTAAACCAATTATCATTACTTGGGGGAATTGAAAATCCCCCCTTGATTCAATTATACATTAGCTTGGGGAATTACAAAATCCCATAAGGTTCAATTCAAATCATTATGCTTCATTAGCTTTTCACATTATGCAATAGTTCAAGAGTAGTTCAATATGCATAATTTTTATATTCAAAACCAATTTGACAATATGGGGTTGAGGTCATTATCACTTCAATAGTCAATATTCACAAATTAGGGGAAATCACAATCCCCTAGTTTATTCACCATACCCATGCACCCACAAGTTCAAAATCACAATTAAAGCATAGCAATCATATATAAACTATGAGATACATTATTCAACTCATAAACATTTAAAAACCCTCAATCCTTGTTTCAAAACCAACATGAATATCCCATGAACAATATTTTAAACGCATACCTTTAACAAATTAACAATGAGAGAAGAGTAACATACCTTAAACACTAAGAAATTTAGAGAGATATAGACCCTTGATCCCTTAGATGACCAATTTGATGAAAACCTAGCTTGACTTACTTGAGGGAATTCAGAGAGCCTTTTTGAGTGTTTGATAATTTATTTAGATTGTTTCTGAGTGCTAATGATGACCTACAAGGGTTATAAGATGTGAGTTTTAATTTGGGTTAGAGGAAAAAATGTCCAGAATTCCCTTAACTTAAAAATAAAAAAGTATCATCCTTGACTATGGGTCAATTAGTGATTCGTAGCCATTCCTTACGACTTGTCACCACGAGTCGTAACCAAGATAGTCTCTAGGACCCCCCACACATTGTTGACCCTACGACTCACTGGTATCACTCGTAATGAGACCCTACGACTCGTAGGGCCCAATCATAGTCAACATAGAATCCAATTGGGTAAACACCAAACATTTTATGATTTGCACCCAATGACTCATAAAAAGTCCTTACAGTTCATGGTGAGCCACTCATACTCAGAGAAGAACTTAGCCAATTAATTTCTGATTTGGTTATGATTCAATCTCGACAACTCGTCATGAGTCTTTATGACTCGTATCCCTAAGTCGTACCTAAGACAACAACACAAGCACCATTCACTAGACACCTTATGACTAGGGTCACTTGACATGTTACAACTCGTTAGATGAGTCATTGTCAAGGCAGAAAACTTTGCACTTAGAAGATTTTCCAGGACCAAAAACCCAGGGCGTTACATAAATATATACATGAATTGTATTTACTTGAGTCTAAAATATATAATATGCAATATGATATTCAATGCAAGTGTATCGTTAGTATTTGTATGTCAAGTTTATCATTTTAATTTGTATATAAACAATTCTCATTTGTATGCATATGGTTCAAGTTGTATAAACATATCATTTGATACAAATGTAATATTTGTATTTGTATAATTTAACATTTATATTTTTATAATTTATCATTTATATTTATATTGTTCAATTTATATTAATAAAATATAATTCATATCAATGAATATAAATACAAGTGTTCATAAAAATAAAATAATAATTCTTTTTCAAATATTTAAAAATACAAATGATGTTATCAACTACAAATACAAACACAAACAAATAAAACAAGTGAAATTACAAATAAAATATAATATATGGTCAATTTACAAGTACAAATAAAGAAGTAGTTCTTTTAAAAATACAAGTGCATAGGTGAAAATAAAATGCAAATACAAATAAAATAAAATCACAAAATATAAATATAATATGCAGTCAACTATAAAATACAAATATAAAATAATCTTTTAAAATACAAGTACAAATTGTATATAAATAATGGTGAGACTATAAAATACAAATACAAGCGCAAACTATAAAATAAATACAAATATGAACTCTACAATATAAATACAAATACTCTAACTATAAAATACAAATACTATTGTATCAACGAAAAAAACATAAATGATGGTGCGTACTATAACATACAAATAAAAAGTGAGAATTACAAAATATAAATATAAATTTGAACCATAAAATACAAGCGTGAAATACAATACAATTGTATCAATGAATAAAAAAATATAAATGATGGTGTGAACTATGAAATACAAATAAAAGTGAGAATTACAAAATACAATACAAATTTGAACTATAAAATATAAATATAAACTATAAAATACAAAAATAATTGTATTAATGAATACAAAAATATAGATGATTGTGCAATTACAAGTACAATAAGCGATTGGAGTATTTTTCTTGTCACCTATGACTTGTGCTCGACATAGCCATATATTTTGAAAATACAAAAACTATAAAATAGAATAAAAAAAAAGAAAGAGAAACAGAAGCTACAAACTAAAAAGAAAAAAGCAAAAAGAAAGATACGAATAAAATAGAAAAAAAAAGGGAAAAATACGAAAAAGAAAAAAGCGAGAAAAAAATACAAAAGAATTAAAAAAAAAAAAAAAGAAAGAGAAATAGAAGTTAGAGATAAAAAAGAAAAAATCGAATATAGAAAAAAATCAAAAAGTAAAATAAAAAGAAAAAAGAAAAAAATTATGATAAATACAAACCCAATAAGCGGTTAGGATATATTCGTTATCATCTATGACTTGTACTCAACGTAATCATATTTTTTGAAATATAAAAATATTAAATCCAACAAAAAAAGAAAATAAAGAGAAAGAAAAAAAACACAAAGAAAGGAAATTAAAAAGGAAAAAAAAAAGGATGTAGAGACTAAAGACAAAAGAGAGGGAAAAAAAGAAAGAAAAAGACAAAAGAAAAGAAAAAAAAAACAGAGAAAGACTAGAAATTATAATTTTAAAAGTTTTTTTTTGGGGGAAGGGTTTCTCACTCGATGTTCGATACTCATATTGAAGTCTCGATTAATTTAGACCGCACACTGCATAATCTATTCTAGGGAGTGGCACTTCCAACAAAATTTTCTAAAGTTAGACTAAAAGCACCTCAACTTTGCTCAAACCTAATTTTTTTTTATTCCCAACTAAAAAAAAAATCCATGTGTAAACAAGTGCTACTTTTTTTAAAGTTTATCATGCGATACATTAAAGTTTATCATGCATTACATTATTTAAAGAATTGAAACGGAATACATAATCATACATTGTTCACACTACTATATTTAGGCTTATCTAAATTATAAATTAAAATAAAAAAATAAGATCATTAAAGTTCTCTATCTATATCTATAATCTATATTTATATCTATAATTTATATCTATAATCTATATCTATAATCTATATCTATATTTATAATTTATATCTATCTATATCTATTCTATAATCTATAATATATTAAAAGTGTGAAGATCCTTGAAAAAATGATTTGAATTTTTTCTCTTCTAAACAAAACTGTCTTTTCACTATTTTCTTTAATTTATTATTTATTTATTTTTAATTATATTAACTAGACTGCTAAAATATATGAGACTCCTATAAAATATGAAAGGAGAATCAATTATATTTTTATTTATATTGTTCAATTAAAAAAATAATTCTAAAATAAGACTCTATTAAAAAAATATTTCCATAAATATTGAGATAAACATAATTATTTTGACTTTTGATAGTTCACACATAGGTAGTCACAATTTTGGTGCAGGAACATGTCTCACGAATGACTTCCTATTGACATAATTTATGTATGAAGAAAAGTCCCGTCTTCACTAAATGTAGTAGCATGCATGGCTAGCATATCTACTACCATGTTTCTCTCCCTATACCAGAGACTTGCCCGTTTGGTCATGAAATTTTTCCCCCTTTTTTCAGAAAATTTTTTTAGAGTTTGAAATTATGGTGTTTGATCATGAAAATTTGAAAAATAATTTTGAAAATTTTTTTTGAAAAGGAAAGCAGGTTTTTGGTATTTTCATAATTTTTCAACTCCAATTTCAACTTTTATTATTATTACATATAATCCCAATCTTTTAAATTTTTATATAAAATTCTCCTTATAACATTACTTTTTCAATATTACGTATATAACAGTTTTAAAGAATAAGATAATTATAATTTCACACTTAATGCTATCCTAATTAATATATATCTCTTTTTCTCTCTCATCATTATTTTTCTCCCTTATTTAAGACATTATTTTACTGTTAATGATCTTAATTACTATAATATTATAATAATAATAATAATAATATTTTTATTGTGATACGAACGTTTAAGGAATTATAGTCGTGTAATTAATAATAGATAATCTTTTTCTATATTTATGGAATTAATAAAGTTGTAGAAGATTAGTTTACCACTGCCACAAATTATTTTCATTTTTAATTTGATTATATATATTATATTATGTACATCTTTATTATACTATTCAAATATAAATAGTTTATAGCTAAAAGTATAAATCGGTGATACATATTTTTCATAAAAAAATATGTCCAATTAACAAATTTATACCTTAAACTGCATCTACTACCTTTATATACTATAATACTTGATATTTTTATACACAAAGTATTATATTTATATCCATAAATATATAAAGTATTATATTTATAACAGAAATATACAAAGTATGTTATATATAAAGTTTATACCATGTATATATCATATACACACATATAACTATACAAAGTATTAAGAAACATGGGGGTTTGGGCCACAGGTGGCAAAAGAGTTTTAAAATGAGGTGTAGGTGACATAAGTCTTAATTATTAGTTGGAGGTGGTAATTACTTTATTATGTATTAAGAAAGTTGGAAAAGTTTTAAAATAACCCACAAGTTTTTAAATTTACACTTTGATCCCAATATATACCTAAAATAACGGGAAACGGAGGGGAAAAAAGGTGCCTTTCTCTCTCTTCTCATCCATTGTTGTTTTCTCTCTTAGCAAGTTTTGTTGTTAATTGTTTCTGTTTCTGCTGCTTTATTCATCATATTCTACTTTATCTTCTTCTTGTGGATCATTTGTTGTTGTTATTGTTGTTGTTGTTGTTGTTGGTACAACTCTACTGCTGCGATTTGACCAATTTCTTAGGTCAAATTTTGTTTACTATATCACTTTCCACTTTGGCATTACTTCATAGGTTACTTTGGTAAGTAAAATTATAATTTTTATTCGTATTTGTCATCTAGGTACACTTCTATTTTTCCAACAATGGATAGAACCCCAATTATTAATCCAGCACAAGTGCCCACAATTTAAACAGATCAATCATCTGGTTCATCAGATGAGTAATCTGTTGCATCATCATATTATCTATTGCATTAGACGTATTATCTGTTGTATCAGGATGTTTATCTGTTACACCAGACTAATTATCTGTTGCATCAGAATGTTTATCTGTTGCACCAGACTAACTATTTGTTGCAACGAATGATTAATCTGTTTGAAACAACACAAATCAACCCCTGCCACAAACCCAACAGATAAATCTTGCTATTGCTATTGGATTCTAAATTATTTATTTTTAGTCAAATCGTCAAAACGTTTGTTGAGAAGATAATAGACAGAATAAAAATTAAATATGAATTAAAACGTCAAATATCAATCATAATTTATTTATTAAACAAATAAAAATACATATAATAGACTAAAAGAAAAATAATAGTCTAATTATTATTATTATTATCAGCATCATCATTGTCAGCCGGCCAATCTTCAACCGGAAGCAGCAAGGCCCTCCTCAGCCTGTGTATCTTGCGGAGCATTCTTGATCTAACTCCTCCAAATTTCCATTGCAGATCACGAAGTTGATTCTGAAGTTCATTCACGGCGTCTTGCAGAAAAGCAACGTCCCACACTGGGTCAGCCATAATCTTATCTTCTAGAGTGTAATATGAAAGACGAGATGCAATAAATAAATAGAGTGTGTATTTGAATAAATGATTGAGTAAGGATGGACCTATTTATAGAGGATTGAATTTGAATGAAAGGCAAAAAGGCGCAACTATTCACCTCCATACATTAATTAAATTTTTGATTAAATTAAGAAAATAAATATTGTGATATAATTCATGACTTTTCAGATTATTATTATTAATTAGTCTTTCGAAGAACCGTTGTTATTGAGTTGTGGCAACAGATCCTATATCTGTTGCATCAGATAACACATCTGTGACAACAGATATATTGTCTGTTGCAACAAATATAAAATATGTTGCATCAGATAACATATCTGCTGCAACATATAATTTAACTGTTCACCTCCATTTATTAATTATATTTTTTATTAATGTGAAAAGTAATGAATTAATTAAATTAAGAAATATTGTGATAAGTCATGACTTTTCAGATTATTATTATTAATAATAATAATAGGGACACAAATTGCTTCTCAATCCCTACCACCAACTGTTGACATGTTGAGAACAAGAAATAAATAGAATGATTATTATTAAATACTAAATAAGAATTAAAAATTCAAAGTCGACAACAAAATGAAATGAAAACATGAATGTTCATAGATTTTTGAATCCCTTGGGTAGATTGGATATACAAAAGGAGGAAAATAATCGCTAAAATAAAAAATATTACCTAATTATTATTACTACTATTATTATGATTGTCAATCAGACATCTTTCATTCATCCGGCAACCTTGCTCTAAAGTCAGCCAAATATCTCTCTGGAGTTCATCAATCAAACTGCCTTTGAAGTTCACGCAAGGAATCAATATGAATATTCTTGTACGAATCTGGATTATCCATATTTGTAAGGAGGGACCTATTTATAAATTATTGTATCTCAGAAAAAAATAAAATTGCTTTAAAATAAATCTAATAGATAGGTAATCTATTACAAAATATATTCTTTCTGTTAGATAACTGACAATCTTTTTGCAACAGATGTATATATCTATTTGATTTCTGCAACAGGTTGTTCACTGTTGTAACAGATGTCTCCAATTGATTGACAATATAAAAAGATGTGTCATCTCTTGCAACAAGCTAGTCATCTGTTTATTCAATTTAAGTCATAGATGGGATAGGAAGAATAAGGTACGTGCAGATGGATCCACTATCATATGTGTGGAATTTAAGTATGTATTACTGATAAGGTTACGGGACAACACACATAAAGTATAATGTTTTTGTGTATACAATTTTTAACCGATTAGACATTGATCATTCAAACAAGATCCTGCATTGTACCGTTAAGTTTGATGGGTTTGAAATTGATAAGGCTGAGGACCTCATAAAGATGGTGCAGATACCCTGTTACGAATTACTGACGGTTGGTGGTCGTGTTTATGCGTGTCAAATTTTGAGAAGGGATTAATATTTGTCGTCACTATAGAGAAACAATAGCGATTAGACTTAACTTTAAGTGTGCATTGAACCCTTAGAGGGCCTTCGAAGCCTCGCACTGCATCAAACAAGAATGGAAAACCAATGTAATTATTGCCCTGGCCAAAATTTATATAGTTGGGTTGCTCGCTCGGGTTGATGATTATATGTCAGAAGGTGCGGTAAGAGAATGCTTTCGAGGGAAAATGGGTTGTTGATGGAAGACTATATCATCTGAGAGCTAATTGAAGAAGAGACACAGGGTAGAAAGTAACTTCTGACGAATCTGGCCGATGGAATTATCTTAACAGATGCAAAATCTGAATCAAGTGCAAATATGAAAGTGTATCCGGTAATGTAATTTCGTCTATTATGTCTCTGAAAGAAAAATAATGCAGATGGACACTTTTCTAGGGAGCTGTATGATCGAGATTATTACCTAGGTAAAAAATAGGAGAAGACCAACAAAGTAGCCTTACGGGCATCGAGGGTAGAAATGATGTTTAGCAAGTCTAGAAAACTTACGCCAACAAAAACTGCAGTGAAAATAAGAAAACTAAGTGAAGGCGGCAATTTATGAATTTTAAATTTCATCCCATCTTATTGTTTGTGTTTTCAATCAGGTCCACTGCCGTTGACCTGATCGGAACCACAAACGAGATTGGAAGGCAAATAGAGTATCATTGCTTCCTTAGCAATATGGTTATAATTGATTATGTTTTCTTTCCTTGACATGCTTTCAACATTTCTTGGAGAAGATCAGATGCTTGCTGTAGTATGTGAATTCTGATAATTTTCAAGCTTGAATCCAGCTTGTTGATTCTGTATTCAAGATGGTCGTTACCATCTTCGAAGTTGGTAAGGAGTTCCTCATTTCTTGTGAGCTCGATCAGGAATACTACCTTCAAAGTTGTGGCATTCTAGAAGCCCTTCAGAACACTTTCTCTTCAGAATCTTTAAAGGATACATGGAGGGTCACTGTGTTTGTTTTAGGTCAAAATATGTTGATGCACGTTGAAGATGTGGTCCCAACAGTTGAACAACATACTTTTATCGAGCGTTTCTCCATGCATCTTGCTCAATCAATTTGATAAATTAGTAAGCATGGAGTTACATAGCATGTGATTTAAACTAGCTCTACCAAGCCTATCAAACGTTACGTAACTCCAAGCTCATTACCCTATCAAAAAATATGTCCGAGTTAGTGCACATAGAAAAAAGGCCCAATCTGTTAGCCTTTCTGCTGATCAGTCTTCTCCAAAATAAATGACAAGATATCTGCTATGCAAAAGTATACACCATCGCTAGACATGATTGCCTGGGAACATGTCTGGCGATGGTGTAGACTTTTGCATAGCAGATATCTTGTCATCTATATTGGAGAAGAGAAATCAGTAGAAAGGCTGAGAGATTAAGCTCGTTCGATTTGTTCACTAACTCGATCATATTTTTTTGATAGAGTAATGAGCTTAGAGTTACGTAATGTTTGATAGGCTTGGTAGAGCTGGCTTAGATCACACGCTATGTAACTCTGTGCTTACTAATTTATCAAATTGGTTGAGCAAGATGCATGGAGCAACGCTAGATAAAAGTGTGTTTTTCAACTTTTGGGACCATATCTTCAACGTGCATCAACACATTTTGACCTAAAACAAATACAGAGACCCTCCATGTATCCTATAAGGCTTCTGAAGAAAGTGTTCTGAAGGACTTCTAGAATGCTACAACTTTTAAGGTAGTGTTCTGATCGATCTCACAAGAGACGAGGAACTCTTTACCAACTTCGAAGAGGGAAACGACCATCTTGAATACAGAATCAACAAACTGGAGGCAATCTTGAAAATTATCGGGATTCACATACTACAGAAAGCATCTGATCTTCTCCAAAGAATGTTGAAAGCATGTCAAGGCAAGAAAACACAATCAATTATAACCATATTGCTTAGGAAGCAATGATACTCTATTTTTTCTTTCAATCTCGTTTGTGGTTTCGATCAGGTCAACGGCAGTGGACCTGATCGAAAACACAAAAAAGAAGGCATGGGATGAAATTTAAAATTTAGAAATTTGCTACCTTCACTTAGATTCCTTATTTAACTAAAGTTGCTGTTGGCATAAGTTTTCTAGACTTGCTGTACATTATTTCTACCCTCGATGCCCGTGAGGCTTCTTTGTTGGTCTTCTCCTATTTTCTATCTAGGTGATAATCTCGACCACACAGCTCCCTAGCAAAGTGTCCATCTGCACTATTTTTCTTTCAGAGACACAATAGATGAAATTACATTACCGGATACATATTTGCACTTGATTCAAATTTCGCATCTGTTAAGATAATTCCACCAGCCAAATTCATTAGAAGTTACTTTCTACCCTATGTCTTTTCTTCAATTAGCTCTCAAATGATATAGTCTTTCATCAACCACCCATTTTTCTTCGAAAGCATTATCCCACCGCACATTCTGGCGTAAAATCATCACCCAAGCGAGCAACCCAACTATATAAATTTTGTCTAAGGTAATAAATATATTAGTTTTCCGTTATTATTAGATGCAGTGCTAAGCTTTGAAGGCCCTCTAAGGGTCCAATGCACCCTAAAAGTTAGTCCAATCGCTATTGAATCTCTTTACAATGACACAAAAATTAGATCCCTTCACCATGCTTGACAAATAAACATGAGCAACAACCGACATTAAATTTTAATAGGCTATCAGAACAATATTCATGGTCCCTTAGCCTTATCAGTTCGGACCTACCAAACTTAATTGTTAAATTGTAGAAATCTTGTTTGAATGATTTATGACTAATTAGTAAAAACATCATTCACAAAATTAGTGCACTCTATGTGTGTTTCCATGATAACATTATCAGTAATACATACCTCCCACATATGAAGTGATTTCATCTACAAGAAGCTTATTCCTCTGATCCCATCTTTACTGCAGCCTCTTGAGATAGTTCGTCAAAATTTGATTAACTATCAGATATCACAAAAAGAATATTGTCCATCTGTTGCATCAGATGTGGAGTCTATTACAACAGATGTGGATTCTGTTACAACAGATGTAGAGTCTGTTACAGGAGTCTGTTGTAACAGATGTGGAGTCTGTTACAACAGATGTAGAGTCTGTTACAACAGATGTGAAGTCTGATGGAATACATCAAACCAGCCTTTCTAGTGGTTTTATTTTTTTAACAGTTTCTCCATCTGTTGCAACATCAACAACAACATAAAAATCAACAAAAAAGAAACAACATTTGTTCCAAAAACATTATCAACAACAAAGAAGCAACATCCTTTGTGCCAGAACCATCAACAACACCACAAGTTCCAACAACGCCAACCCCACCAACAACATCAATAACTGCATCAACAATAATGAAGCAAATAAAATACATACAAAAAAATGATACTGCCAACAAGGCTTTTAAACTTCTCCCAACAGATGACTTTTTTCTTATATTGTAATAAAAATTCTCAGATTGTTTATTCAACACTTATAAGTTCCTTTAAAAAATTTTAATAAATATGATATAGGTAAATAGTAATTAAACAAAAAAATAAATGTAAATAACATGCAAAGAAGAAGATGAGAATGAAAGAGCAATAATGAACCATACCTTAATATCATAAAAAAAGGGATCAAAATAGAAATTTAAGTCAAGGAAAGATATGGATAGGTTTAGATCCAAAAAGATATTTATGAGAAGAGAAGAGAAAAGAGAGAAAAAAGGTTGTGACCCTAAAGAGGAGAGAGAAAAAATGAGAGTTGAATAAAATAAACTACAGCTGAAGGAAGACATGAGATAATTTCTATAGATGTATTGTGTGCGTAGACGTGGTGGTTTTCAATATTCATTAATTAATATTCATTAATTTCATTAATAATTTGAGGGGCACGAGGAAGACTAAGACTACTGATATTGAAAAAATCAAGACAAGACTGCTCAATGAACTCACTTTTGAGATATCCTAGAAATATTTTTTACTGCTTTTAGTAGTAAGTACTACTACTTGATATTATCTACTCGGACCAGAAGCTTCTTATTTTAAAATTAAAAGAAATAAAAATATTTTCAAACAAATATGTCATCTGTTGCAACATATATAAATATCTATTTAGAAATCTGAACAGCTCGGTCATCTATTATAAAAGATATAAATATCTATTTAAAAATCTCAAAAGCTCAGTTATTTGTGACAACAGATGAAAATTTTCATTTGATAATTAATAAAATCAGATATGTCATCTGTTACAATAGATATAAATAATGTTTTGAAAATTTTCAACAGCTCAGTCATCTGTCACAACAGATGCAAATATTTATTTGATAATTAAATCAGATATGTCATCTGTTGCAACATATATGTACCTGTTTGAAAATTTTCAACAGCTTAGTCATTTTTGGTAACAGATTTCATAGCAATTGATTTAGGTGGAACTAGGGATGAATGAGTGAGCTCGCAGAGTCAACTACAAATCCATCAAGTCTTTGCAATTACATGGCGTTATTATTGCGTTCATCCTGATCCAAGTCGTCGATCGATCACTCTGAGTTGAAATGAGTTCTCATCAACTCAATGTTAGGATAGTGATAGTACCTAAGTTGATTTAGGTGAAATTAGGGATGAATGAGTGAGCTCGCAGGGTCAACTATAAATCCAATCGAGTCTTTGCAATTGCATGGTATTGGTATTACATTCATCCCGACCCAAGTCATCGATCGATCACTCTAAGTTAAAATAAGTTCTCATCAACTCAATATTAGGATAGTGATAGTACCTAAGTTGATTTAGGTGAAACTAGGTATGAATGAGTGAGCTCGCAGGGTCAACTACAATTCTAATTGAATCTATGTAATTGCATGGTGTTGGTATTGCGCTCATCCCGACCCGAGTCGTTGATCGATCACTCTGAGTTGAAATGGGTTCTCATCAACTCAATGTTAGGATAGTGATAGTACCTAAGTTGATTTAGGTAAAACTAGGGATGAATGAGTGAGCTTCCCGGGGTCAACTACAAATCCAATCAAGTATTTACAATTGGATGGCGTTGGTATGGCATTCATCCTGACTCGAGTCATCGATCAATCACTCTGAGTTAAAATGAGTTCTCATCAACTCAATGTTAGGATAGTGATAGTACCTAATTTGATTTAGGTGAAACTAGGGATGAATGAATGAGCTCGCATGGTCAACTACAAATCCAATCGAGTCTTTGCAATTGCATGGCGCTGGTATTGCATTCATACCGACCCGAGTCATTGATCGATCACTTTGAGTAGAAATGAGTTCTCATCAACTCAATGTTTTAAAAACTATATCTTTTAAAATTTCTAAAATTAATTAAGATCAATTCGGACCAAATTAGCAATTTCAAAACTTGTCATTCTTTTTCAAAATTACAAATTAACCCATACAAATCATCCATTTATGCGAAAAAATTTTCATTTCAAATCTTAAGTTCCCGCTCTTCTCTCTCTCTCGGGGTGTCCTTTCCCTCTCAACAATACAAATAATACAAATAACAACTACTCAACATATTGCTCAACCCTTCAAAATAGGTCGATTTTCTTTCCATTTATGACTACATATAGTTGTTTTTTGACTTCATTCCCGCTTGTATCCAATGTTTTCTATATCTTCGCATTTAACAGAGTTCAAGAAAAGTTGAACATTTGTTCTTTATTCTAAAAATAGGGCTTTTTAGTTAATGATAAAAAAGAATACTTTTAGTTATATTATCTTTGAGAATGAGTTAACAATTTTGAGTTTTGATGCTTAAAAAGTAGAAAACACCCGAGAAAACCCTAGTTTTTCTCTCAGTGTTTTGTTGACTGTTGTGGTATTGTTAGATGGTGTTTGTGGTGTTGTTGGTGGCTGTTGTTGATGGTGTTGGTATTTGTGTTTTTTGGCAGTGGTGTCGGTGGTCTTGGTGTTGGTACTGGTGGCATTGGGGGTGGTTTTGGTGGCATTGGCCATGTCATTGGTTGTGGTAGTGGTGGTCCATCTGTTGCAACGGGTGGAAGATCTATTGGGAGATATTAAATAGGTCTTCAAACAGATTCTCTATCTGTTCCAACTGATGGGTTATCCGTTGGAGTATTTTCTTGTAAAGTGGAAGAGAATAATTTATTGAAATTTCTCCACCTGTTGCAACAGGTGGAATATCTGTGGGGAGATATTAAATAGGTCTTTAAACAGATTTGAGTTCCCCATCTATTCTAACTGATGGGTTGTCCGTTGGAGTATTTTTTTTGGTTATGTGGTAAGAATAATTTATTGAAATTTGTCTCACCTTTTTTAAAAAAATTATGCAGACATCAAATGCAATGTATTTTTTATTTTTCTTTTATTTGTAGTTAAAAGATGTCTCCTAAAAGAAAAGAAACAGAAAGTGGAGAAAGTGGATCAACTTCTGATCACCAAACAAAAAAGGCTAGAGTATAGATAGATTCGGAGGAATTTCCAGAACAATCTCAGTCAGGGCAAAATGAAGCCGAGGAAAGTGATAACTCCTCCTCACTAATGGGGCGTGAAATAATATCGAAATTCCAGCATGATTCTGTCAAAACCATTAGTATTGACATGTTTTGAGTTGCGATGCCAATGAATAAGCCTAATGCAGTATTTGGTGATCTTGTACTTAAAAGTCAGTTGGGAAAAACTTTTGACGAACTTAGGAGTATTACGATGAAGGAAAACATAGATGGAATTTTTAAGAAGAGCTTCTTTGCACACTTTCTTGAGCTGTCTGGGCACCGCCCTCTCTGTTTCCCAATGATCATGGTATATGGCCTTCTCAAGCACAGGATCATGTATGTGGAGGGTGATGGAGGTCCGAAGGAGGGCGGAAATAAGATGGATGAAGTCTGTATCAACTACTGTGGCATGGCGGTTTGTTTTGGATTGAAAGAGTTTTCCATTGTGACGGGTTTGAGATGCGATCATCCAGATTAACCTGCTATCAAGAAAATACCCCAAAAAGGGTCCAACAAATGCAAGGTAAAAAAAGATGGTTGTTGGGCATTGTTGGACCTAGCTACAAAGTGAAGGATTTGATAGCGGATCTCAAGAATAAAGACATACCAAAGTACTTTTGTCCATTAGGTTTTATTGACAAGAGACGTCAAGAATGTCATAGAACATGATTTGTTGGCACTTGCTGATGATTTTGGGAGATTCAACGATTATTCCTAGGGCTACGACAGCTACTACTTGACTGTCAAATATTTACTGAAAGAGCTGAAGCCAAAGACGACCACATTATACGGCTTTCCTTGGGCTTTCATGGTAAAATTGATCACTATTTTTACTCATTCATTAATTTATATTGAATATACTTGTGATTTTTTTTCTTGCTTTCTGTTTATAATTTTTAGGCTTGGGCATGTGAAGCCATTCCTTCCCTCCAAAAGCATTTCACGGATTACCCGGATAAGGTTTCTCATCTAAGGATCCTTAGGAGGTTGGCTGCAGTAGAGAGCAGCAAAAAAAATATTAACGAGGCTGATCTCTTTAACCCTCCAGATGATGTAGTACGTCTTATTGCAATTAAAATAATTTGCCTCAAAGAAATATATTGAAACAGATGTTCCATCTGTTGCAAGAGATTACCTATCAACTGAAACTGGTGCAATGGGTAATCTGTTGCAACAGGCGATCCATATTTTGCAATAGATTAACCATATGTTGCTCTATTCTCTGAACCCTACTCAACAAATTAACCATCTATTGTAAATTATGCAACAGATGGGTATTTTGATGCAACATATTATCAATCTGTTTAAATATACAGATCAACTATTGCAGTAGCTAGATCGTCTGTTGCATAAGTTGGTTGTGTTAACATAACCCGAGCCCCATGTAACCCAACTGACTACAAATTATTATTATATGATTTAAATTCCTCCTGTCATTTTTCTATAAGTTGTCCATCCTTGGATTGTGCCTACCATTGATGAGCAGTTAGGCAAGGTCAGTCTAATGTTGAAGCTCTTCATGACCTAACTCAAACTGCAACAGATCCGGGTGCTTCTTCTGGGGATGTTGCTAGTGGAGTTGTTTGTGATGGTGGCAGCCATCCTGCTTTTGCTTCTGCTTTCAGTCGTGACTATGAGCATGTTGGTGCTTAGAAAAAAATAAATATTTCTGAAAACACCCCTTGCACAGGTCCTCTCTCTCACCCCTACACCGGTCCCTCCTATACTTACATTGGTCCCTCTCACCCCTCATCACCCTCATATTCTCATTGCAAATGCAAAGTGTGCAAAGACAGAGAGGATAAACTCCTCGACAAGCTAGAGGTTATTACTGAAGCTGCCAAGGAGTTGAAATCCAGGAGGGGTGTCATACCATCCAACGAGGTGAAGGAGACATACACTCCTACAGTGAAGGTTAGAAGGAAGAGAATAAAAATTAGATAAATTCTCTCCGTTTTGAAATCAGTAAAAAATGCAACTCCCCCGATCCAATAGTTGTTGAAGTTTAGGGGCCGCCAAAGTAGGTGGACATATTTGCGGCGCTTGACAAGGAGAAGAAGAAGGAACTGGAAGAATTCATCAAGATGAAGGTTCAAAAAGAATACACCATGCATTTATTTGCCTCCACAGACTTCTCTAATATGACAAATATGTGTGTGTCGTATGAGGACAAGTTAAGTTTACTTTTGATAACCTACTCTTCTAATCTATTCCATGAAAAAGAATCTACGCAGCAGATGTGTAATCTGTTGCAACAGGTTGGTATTCTGTTGTAACATAATACACATCTGTTGCATAAGTTACGTTGGCTGGGTAATCTGTGAACTGATTCAGAGAACCCTCTGCATCGAATTCTTTTCACTGTGTTTTTATTCTTTACAATTACTAACCTATTTAAAAAATATCTTCTTATACCATAGTATGTTGATGAAATTCTCTGCCTCATGAGGGGCAGGCAATTAGCGTACCCAGATACTTATGATGCTGCTAATAGGATAATGGACCTCAACTTCTACAATAATTTCAAAGATAGGTACACTGATCTTCGTAATCTAGCTGATTCCAGTGGATTGGGATTTGATCAGTTAGTTTCTACGTTTCAATAGGATAAAGAAGCGATTAAATATATTAGAGGGAAGAGGACATATCCACATGGCAAGAGATGGACCAAGGCAAAGAAAATCCTTGCAGTCATGAACGTGGATGTCACCCATTTTCTCACTGTTGAGATACTACTATACGAGGGAAAGATTAAGGTTTATGACTGCAACTTACCTGTGTTCAGCGAGAAGACGTTTTAAACCCACATGCAACCACTCTTGAAGTTGTTGCCCAAGTTATTGACGCAGAGTAGGCTGATGGATCATTTGCCGGCTGAAGTCTTGGTGAAGGAATCATGGGTTTTTGAAGGTCGAAATAAGAACATCCAGCTCCCCAAAAATACAATCGGTGCAACATGTGGGCTGTACTCGCTTGCATACATGGAGTGTTTGCTGACCAACACACAAATGACCGGTGTGTGCGACACCGTTGTGGAAAAGATGCAATGGGTCTGGGCATATGGGGTACTAACTAAATAGTTGGAGCCCGTGTATAAAAATGAACATGTACAAAGACAGGGACGGACACGATAACAAATTTTCATTTCAAGCCAATTCACTATACATATAGCGGCAATAATTTTTATGTCTGGTAGAGTTGAATTTTTATAATGCAACAGATTTTATATCTTTCGTAACAGATATAGTACCTATTGTGACATATTGATTCTCTGTTGGAATAGGTTGGTCATCTATTGTGTTATGCAGGTGTTCCCCGTCTGTCTGTCGCAACAAATTTATGATCTATTGTAACATATAACTTATCTGTTGCAACTGATCGGTAATCTGTTGGAGCAAATAAAAATAGTAGGAACATCTGTTATATAATTTCCAGCAGATAACCTACGTGTTGTATCTCATGTTGTAACATATGTCTAAATCTGTCTGATAAGATATTTCGTCTGTTGCAGCAGATTATTATCTGTTGCGATATTTGAATCTAGTACTCTATTTCAATTAACATGTTCAAAACTAAGAATTAGTTATATTCATAGACAGAATAAAATAATTTGAAGCCTTCGGAAATTACATGAAATAAAATAACTCAACAAATAAACGAAATGTAAAAAAAATCATTATGAGTACAAACGATCTACTCTACAAATAAATCAACAAGTTAAACCAAGGAGGACAGGTTATTACATTGACGGACTCGAGATATAAATATCAAATTAATATGGATAAGTTGTTCTTCATCCAGTGCTATGGAATTCGACTTTGGTCGTTGTGGATCTTTAACGTCGATTGCGTACGACTTCTGAAAGGCTCCACTTTTTCTTCATCTTTGAAAATAGTTAATGTATTATCAACTGTTATATTATGCTCTTCGGAAGTAGCTTTGACATCCACCTGGAAAGCCATAATTGTCAATGCAAAGTAGAGATATACAACAGATTTTCTATCTGTTGCAACAGATGATTCTTATGTTGCATCAGATGGATTATTTGTTGGGACAAATTCAAATAGGTAAATCAGAGTAGTATGATAATTTTAAACAGATGACCCATCTGTTTCAACATAAAGCTCATTTGTTGAAACAGATAACGAATCTGCTGCAACAGGTTAGAAAACAGTTGCAACAGATGTATACATCTGTTTGATAATTTTCAGCAGATGTATCATCTGTTGAAACAGATATATGCTTATTTGTTTTTGGAACAGATGATGTACATTCACCTTCTTCGGCTCATGCTGCTCTTCTGTGGCCCTTGCACACTAAACATCGATGTAAGACAAAGACAGAGGCATTGTAATCTTGCTTTTTTTGATGATTGATGATGCCTTGAAAGTATTTTTCCTTCTCCTCTTTGCCTCCTTCATCTCTAGTGGAGTGTCTGGATATGAAATCCTCTTTGATGGAATGACACCCTTCTTAGATGTCATTTCATTTACAGAAGCAGTTAGTACATTAATAGCATTAATCACTCCATCATATTTTGCCTTGTAGTCTAGACATTTGCATGAAGAACATTCGCTAGATGTGGAAAAATCAGGAGAAAAATTTGTACAACCATTATGATCATAATCATAATGTCTTGTTGTTTCAAAAACTGTAAGAGAAGCATCATTAGCGCCACCCTCCAAAATTATTTTTCTTGTGATGGCTGTTGCTCCAAACAATTTAATTTTTATTCCATCAACGACCTTGGAGTACGAAAAAGTTTTCACAGATCGTAAAGTAACAAAAAATGACATCTTCAACTCTCGGTTGGTCAGAACAAGCCATGGATGGACAATCTAAAATAAATAGGTACATATATTAAGAATGATGATGAAATCATTTAATCATTAATTAAAACAAAAACTTGATTAGAATTAGACTTACTGCTTCCTTGGGGGGATTGAAAAGATCAAGAAATTTTACATTTTTATCGGTTTTGGCCGACAACCATCTCAGAATTCTTGGATAGGAAACTTCTGACTGGTAGTTCACTTGTTGTCTCAAATAAGGAATGACTTCAAATTCCCAAGCCTATAACGTAACGCCAATAAATCAAAAGCGTTATTGAATAAAAAAAATAATGAATCATATCATGATAAAAGAAATATTTATCATGAAGGCCCATGGAAAACTAAATAAGTTGACTATTTTTGGCGTTAACGGAGTCAATAAATATTCGACAGTCATTTTGAAGCTTTCATAACCCCAAGGATAGCTGTTAAATGCTTCAAGATCCTCGGAGAGATTTATTAAACCTAGGCTTATGTTGCTGTTAACGTCTCTCGCCCAAAGAACATTATGTACAAACTAAACCAAACACAATGATTACTTGTGCTTCTTTGAAAGTCCTTTACCTTTCAATGCTTCAATCAGATTTTTGTTTTTGAAGTTTGGACCAATAATAGACACCAGGTTATCACGATCACTCGACTTGCCTTTTCCTTTTTTGGGTGTGCGGGGTGTTTTTTTTGGGTTGGAGTAGGTATAACTTGAGAAGGAGAAGGAGGATAACATTTTAGTCCGGTAACTATGGCAAACTCCTCCCAACCAAAACAAACAGGCATGCCACAGTAATTTATCCACACCTCATCCACCTTATCTTTGTTTTCATACATAAACCTGCGCTTGAGAAGATCATATACCATTTTTATCTGGAAACGAGCATTGTTGTCCTCTGGCAAATCAAGATATTTCCCAAAGCAGCTTTCCCTAAAATAAGATTCCAATTTTTATTCTCGAAGTATTTTTTTGAAGGTGTCAAAAGATTTTCCCATGACTGAATTAACCACGAAATCACCTGTTAAAAATCTATGGCACTATCGCACTGCATTCTCACAGGGTAACGATCAATGCTGAAGGTTTTGACCAACTCTTCGACGGAAGGGCTATTAGCATTTGGACCATCTTTTTTGAAATATTCCTCCTCCCCGTGTAATTATCTTTTGCTCCTGATTGAGATAATACTTGTAAAGCAAGCTCATAGAGTGGTGGATGTAGCTGAGCTACTGCACTTGTTCCTTTACTTGAACTTGGTCATATTATCTTAAATTAATAGGAATATAACATAGATTATAATTGATTAATGCATAACAGTAATATAATAATTCCAACAAACAACTAATCTATTGCACCAGATATATTATCTATTGCAACATATAACCGACCTGTTGCAACGGATGAATAATACGTGGGAACCATAAAAACAACACTATCTATTGCACCTGATATTTTATCTAATTCAACATATAACTGACCCATTGCAACGGATGAGTAATCCATTGGAAATAATAAAAATAGATCACTAATCTGTTGCACCAGGTATTTTATCTGTTGCAATATATAATTGACCTGTTGCAATGGATGAGTAAACCGTTGAAAAGAATAAAAACGGATCACTAATCTGTTGCACCAGGTATGTTATCTGTTGCAACAGATAACCGACCTATATGAGTAAACCGTTGGAAATAATAAAAATAGATCACTAACAGTTATCTGTTGGATCAATATTATTTAGACTTCTTCCAAATAGAAGATTTGTCTGTCGCAACAGATGAATGATTTGTTAAATTGTTCACCTGTTGCATCAGATTTTTAATCTGTTGTATCAAATTTTTAATCTGCTGCATCAGATTTTAAAATGAAGAGTAAATCATTGAAAAGAATAAAAATAAATCACTAATCAGTTATCTGTTGGATCAATATTATTTAGATTTCTTCCAAACAGAAGAGTTGTCTATCGCAACAGATGAATGATCTATTAGATTGTTCACCTGTTGCATCAGATTTTCATAGTTGCATCAGATTTTTAATCTGTTGCATCAGATTTTCATTTGTTGCATCATATGTTTCATCTATTACATCAGATGTTTCAACTGTTGCAATACCATTTCTACCAAGACAAATAACAAATCAACCCAGCAACACCAACATATCACACACACACATACACACTAAGAACATTAACTGTGATAAAAAATCACCAACAAATTCGAATCAACAGTATGAAAATGAGAAGAAGAAATGCAGAAATGCTAGAAATTAGGGTTTTATTTAGTCTACATTTCAATACTAGAAGAGTAGTTGACTCAAGTTCCTCTGTTTCTTCATAATTTTGTACCTGTGAAAAAGAAAATGGGAGGACGAAGAACTCGAAGTTGTTGTCGCCAGAGAAGTATTCACGTCGATTGATGGTTGAAAGTCGAAAAAAAACTCGCCCGATTATTTGTCGCCGGAGGTTGAAGGGAGAAATTTTGCAGAACTATTGGTTGGGAGAAGCTGGAGAGAGGGTGTGGTTGATTAGGATTGAAGAAGGGTGTGGGTTGGGTTGATTTGTATTTTTGAAAAGATTAAAAAGTTTTAAAAATATTAATCAAGTCCACAATTAACTTAATCAAGTTTCCTAGTGATGTTTGACCCTATCTGTTGGTTAATGTCACCAATCCTTCATTCAAGACTTAAAAGACACCTTTCCTTCAATTTTCTCAAGAAACATACTAAGCATATTTATAACATAAATATACAAAGTATGTTATATATAAAGTTTATACCATGTATATACCATATACACATATATAACTATACAAAGTATAAAGAAACATACTAAACATATTTATATATTTATGGTATATGATATAATATACCATAAATATGCAAAGTATGTTTTACATAGAAATAATTTATTCACACACATGCAGTAAAATCTTTCACGTATAAGAAAATTAAAGAAATAAATTAGCGGCACCCTAAAATTTAATAACAACCATCATTTCCTATTTTTTAGGAATGAAAAAGAAAAAAATAAATTTATTTGAAAGATAATATTTGTTACCTAAAAAATAGGAAGCAGTGATCTGTTAATATAACATTCATATTTAAAATTTTCAAATATGAGAAAACGGCTATTAATGTAAATATTATATATGTCATAATTGAAATTCATTAAATATGGCCATGTATATGTAATTATTATATTTTTTTATAAAAGTGGCTAATTGTGTTCTTTTTTCATTTGTAGGTAAATTTTAGTTGGGTGATTTTGATAGTTTGTAAAAGTTGGGACATAAAATCATATTTAAAAAAGTTTTTTCAAAAGTAAATAAAAAAATTCAAAAAAGACATGGCCAAACACAACTCCAACTCCATTTCAACTCCAATTTCTACTCCAACTCCGAAAAATTTTGATTTTCATGGCCAAACGGGTACTTAAACCATTATTTGTTGCTGCACCTTACTTTGTATATATCTCTTTAATCGAGGTTTGTAATTTCTTAATAGTTAATCAACTCAATGATTTAGTTTACTCTTTCTAGATTTTTTTAAAAAATTGTATAGTTATTTTATAATTTACATAAGTTAATTAAGTTTAAGATAGCTAAGAAATCAACTCCACATATTAGCCTAGACGTGTTATTGATTGATGATTTGCTTAATATGATAGCCTAGAAATCAACGGTACATAGTAGCTAGGCGTTCAATTGATGATTTGGTTGTTTCTTATTTTTTAGAGAGTTGAATGTGTAATTGATGATTTAGTTGTTCTTGCACGTTTTTTTTACCTTGCTACATCGAAGACCTTGATTAGAGTTCAAAGGCTTGAACTTTTCTAGCACGTTTTATTTCCTTGCCACATCAAAGACCTTGATTAGAGTTGAAACGCTTTTTTTTAATTCCAATTTCTCAATGATATTCCATGGACCAATTGTAAGAATATGATTGATACTTATCTAACTTGATTCTGTTGCATGCCTAAATTGGTGGATGCTTAATTTTTTAACCCTTAACCTCTTCACTGTTTTTGTCACATAATAGAATCCAATGGGTGTGTATATATAGATCTTCTTTGTTTTCATTCACTTCACTCTTTCAGGTTAAAATTTTCGCCCAGACAAGAATTATTTTCATCAAAATCGAAGCTTTGAGATCACTATTGTATTGTTTTGTTGTAATTTAAAGGTTGTTGATGAATATCGATTGACTTTGAGAAATGTCGGTCGGCTTTGAGAATTTTTTTTTAGATAAATTTTAGGTTTAATTATATTGTTTTGATCTCTTCTTTGAATTTTTTTTTGTGTGTAAAAGTTAGATTTAGTTGTATTATTTTGATATCTCTATTATCGTATTATTTTGTTAGAGATAACAAGTGGTAGAATGTCAATCAACTCTAAGAAATATTTTTGATAAAGATTAGGTTTAATTAAATAAATTCTCCATCTTTACATATTCAAAAGATGTTGAATTTAATTATTGTATTCATCTTTATTATTTAAACAACTATCATATTTAGTATAACGTTTAAATTCATTAAAATGAGATACACACGCGAGGCGCGTATACCTAAACTAGTATTTTCTAATGACATAAAAAATGTTTAACTAATCAAAAATGACATCTAGAAAATGTTTGACCTAAATAAAAACATGTATTACTATGAACTTGAGGGCGCTACAACTAATTCACCAAAAGCTTGCTGCTAAACACACCAACACAAATACTGAATAATGTATGCACATAAAACTAGAGTAAATTGTCATGTTGAGCATTGCAACTGAAAATTGAACTTGATGACACTATTTAATTATGCCCTTGGTGCCACCAAACTCCACTACAAAAAGGTTATCAAACAATTTGTTAATTTTCATATTCTGAGCTTACTAGCTCAAGCTATTATAATGGTGGAAGTCAGTTATTTGGAGAAAACAGAGGAGAAGATATTTTCATTTCATTCAACTTTACTTTGTGTGCACTCACTAGTATTTATAGACACGTGTTTTGATAGTGTAGCTGTTTCCAGCTCTCTCTTTTGCTTAGTTACTAATCTAACTAACTAATCATCACTTAGTCTAATAGCTTACTAATTGCTTTTACAGCTCATCAACCATCTTCCTCTCAATACTCTCAATACTCCCCCTCACACTAGAGGGTTTAACAAGTTAAGCACTCCAAGCTTGTGCAATAAATATTCATGTTGACATCTTCCAAGTCCTTTTGTGAGCAAATCTGCTTGTTGGTCTTTGGTTCCAATGTAGTGAGTCTTTATTTTGCCTTCTTTGATTTTGTCCCTAACAAAGTGACAATCTATTTCTATATGCTTAGTACGTTCATGAAAGATTGGATTTGCTAGAATCTGGAGTGCAGCCTTACTATCATAATACATATCATTGGGTTTTTTTATTTCAATGCCTAGCTCATCAAACAATCCTTGCAGCCAAAGTATTTCAGATGTTGCAGTAGCTAAGCTTCTATACTCTGCTTCTGCTGAACTTCTGGAAACTGTCTGTTGCTTTTTTTATTTTCATAATATCAAGGATTTTTCAAATTTGATTATGAACACTGACACGGATCTTCTAGTGTTTGGTCATGCAACCCAATCTTCATCACAGGAATATTACAAGGAATTAGCTTTATCACTACTCATCATGATCCGTAATCCTGGTTCTTGTTTTAGATATTTGACAACTCTAATTGCGGCATCCTAATCTGACCTCTTAGGAGCCTGCATGAATTGGCTAAGTGTTTACTGCAAAATTTATATCTGGTCTGGTCACTGTCAGATACAATATCCTCCCAATTATCCTCTGGTATGCAGTTACATTTTCCAACAATTCATCAGTACTATTTTCAGTGCATGCATCATACTCTGCTGAAGTGAATTTCTGATTCATATCTATGGGAGTGTTCATTAGCTTCGATCTTACTAATCATAATTCTGATATCATTTCCAGGACATACTTTCTTTGGTTTAGAAGAATTCCTTCTTTGGATCTCAATACCTCTATCCCAAGAAAGAACTTCAGCTCTTCTAGGTCTTTAACTTTAAACTTCTTATGTAATTCATCCTTTATTTCTTGTATAAGTATTTCACTGCTTCCTGTGATCAGCAAGTCATCCACATATACTAATACTATTGCAATATCACCTCTTTTCTTCTTGGTGAACATTGAGTAGTCATGTTTGCTTTGACAGTAGCCTGTACCCACTAGTGCTTCTGAGAACTTCACATTCCATTGTCTTGATGCTTGTTTTAGCCCACACAATGACTTCTTTAACTTGCAAACCTTTGTCTCCCCCCGTTTCTTAAAACCTTGAGGAAGTGCCATGTATATTTCTTCATCTAGATCCCCTTGCAAAACCGCATTATAAACATCCCTTTGGAACAGATTCCATCTCTTTGATACTGCCAGTATAATAATTGACCTTACTATAACCATTTTTGTCATAGGTGAAAACGTTTCATGATAGTCAAGTCCTTCCTTTTGGCTATATCCCTTTGCTACTAGCCTTGCCTTGAATCTTTCTATCTTTCCATTAGCTTGATACTTTAGTTTGTAAACCCATTTTGATCTAATGGCATTTTTTCCGCTTGGAAAATTAACTATCTCCCAAGTACTGTTATCTTCTAAGGCTTGTATTTCTTGCTTCATTGCTGATACCCACCTTTCATCTGTGGAGGCTTCTTCAAAGTTATGTGGTTCAGATTTTGCTGAGAAATTGGCTAACAGTTTTTTTGTATTTTGTGGATAATCTGTGATATAAAATTTGGTCAGAGATAAGGTAAGCTGATTTTTTCTTTTCTTTGGTAACATAATCTTCATGCCATATTGGAGGTCTTATAATTTTGCCAGATCTTCATGGAGCTGATACACAGACTTCTTCATAAGCAACTGCTACATCTTCATCCGCAATTTCCTCATTCTCCATTTCATATGCTGCTTCAATTGCTTCTACATTAGTACTTGCATCTTTCTGCATTTCCATATTGTCACTAGCTTCTACTTGCACTTCGGTGCCACATTGTTGTTGATCCCATTCATTCATCACAACATTTGCATGATCTAATGGTATACTTGCCCTATCATGAGATGTTGGAGAATATGAAGGAGCAAAGAGGAATAAATGTTCCTTAAAAATGATATCTCTGCATACAAATAGTTGCTTGGTAGCACAATCAAACAGTCTATAACCTTTTTGATTCGAAGAATAACCAAGAAACACAACTGGTCTTGCCCTGGCTTCAAACTTATCGAGTTTTAACAAGTTGGTAGCATAGCAAAGGCAACCAAAAACCTTCAAATGATCTAAGAAAGGTGGTTTGTGAAATAACAACTCATAAAGTGTGTGACCCTACAACACTTCAGTAGGTAGCCTGTTGAACAAATATACAACAACTTCTACACATTCACCCTAATATTTTACTGGGATATGAGCCTAAAATCTAATTGCTCTAGCAATATTTAAAGTATGTCTATGCTTCCTTTCTACAATACCATTCTGCTGTGGGGTGTAAACACAACTACTTTGGTGAATAATGTCATAAGAAGCAAACAGATCATGACACTGCTTATTGAAAAAATCTGTGCCATTATCTGACCTTACAACCATTAAGACAATATTGGATTAGGTTTTAACAAAGGACAAGAAGGATTTAAACACAATAATTACATCACTTTTCATTTGCATTAAGAAATCCCAAGTAAACCTGGTGTGATTATCAACAATAGTGAGAAAATAATGTTTTCTATCATGAGTAAGGGTTTTGTAAGGTCCCCAAACATCAAGATGCATCATTTCCAAAGGACTACTACTTCTAGAAGTACTATTGGGAAAGGCTAATCTACTCTATTTAACTAAAGGACAAATTGGACAATCTGCAGTATTTTGATCATGTAAGGCCTTTTCCTTGATCAGACCAAGTTTGTGCATGACTTGTGAGGAAGGGTGGCCTAACCATTGATGCCAAAGCTCAATGTGATGACTATTTTCCATCAACTTTGCTGGAAAAACTGAATTATTTGCCATATAGTTATCCTGGACTTTTTTAACAATGTATAAGCTTCCTTCCTCCTTACCAATCCCCCTCACCCTGCCACTGTAAAGATCCTGAAATATGCAAAAATCAGGAAAGAAAATGACAGAGCTTGATAGACTCTTGGTTAGTTTGGAAACTGAAATCAAGTTGTACTTAAAGTCTGACACGTATAGAACATCATTAACGCTCATAAATTGAAGGAACATAGCAGTTCCTATATGAGTAATATTAGATGGCTATCGATTTGGTAAGTGAACCAAGTGTATGCTAGATCGATTTAATTCAACTATGTTCTTAAGCATACCTAGATTAGATACAATATGGTGAGTAGCTCTTGTATGTATAGTCCACTCCTCTACACATCTATTAGCGAACAAAGATATAACAGTACCTGCCATGTTGCCATGTTGAGTAGCCTAGTCCTTCTTACCATTCAGCAACTCCTTAATATGTCTATACTGATTATCTGATAAGATAGGCCCACTCCTTCTACATAGTTATTCCAATTGCTTGTACTGTGCATCAGTAAAGGTATTTGCACTATTATCATCCCAACCAGAATTTCTATAAGCATCTACATTTGCATAAGACTTTTGCTCTTCATTCATAACATTATTTACTGTGAATTTCTTCATTCTATCAAAGTGTGGATTGTGTGGCCTTTTTTCATAGTGTGCATTATAGGAATTATAGGGCTTCTGTTCAGAAGAATTTGCAACACAATTCTTCTTCTTGTGTTCCTTAATATTGTTCTTCATCTGACCTTCAGCAGGTCGACCTTTCAACCAGTAACAATCATCTTTAACATGGCCACCCCTGCCACAGAAGTCACACTTGGCAAATAGTTTTTTAACTTTATATGGTTGACCTCGATTGAACTGCATAATTAGTGAATCGCCTTTCACTCCAAGAGCAGGAAAAGGACATGATCGCTGCCTTTCATTTTCACTAAGCATAACATATGCTTGATTTAATGACGGCTCAATCGTTTTGAGCAATAATTGTCTACGCACCTGTTCATATGAGACACTCAAACTACTGAGAAATTGCAATAATCTATGGCGCTGTAGATGGTCAACATAATCCCTAGATTTTGTACAATTACAACCTGAAGTGGGAACCAAATCATCATACTCAGCCCAGAGTTCCTTAAGCCGTGTGAAGTAAGTCACAAGTGAATCAGTGCCCTATGAAATTGTTGCAATCTCTCGATGTAACTGGAAAATCCAAACTTGATTGACCTTATCAAATCTCTCTTTGAGATCCTCCTATACCAGATGTACATTAGATGAATATACAATTCCACTAAGTAAATTTGGGGAAGCTGTATTCATGATCCACGATAGAAAAATCGCATTGCATGTTTTACAATCCTCATGAAGATCTTTACTGAACTAATTCTTCTTATAGGTGCTGTTAACGAAACCTAACATCCTTTTAGCTTGCAAGGCAATAATCATGGCCACCGCCATAAACCATAATTTTCTAAATCGGTCAATTTTGTTGGAATCAACACCGATCCTGGTGTATCGAAAGGATGAACAAACAAAGGATGTGTAGGGATAATTTTTTTAGCAGATGCTTGATATTGTAGATCTAGAGTTATCTGAGAATAGGAAGTGGAAGCCATTGATGAGTGCAATCAAAAATAGCAACACAATTAAGCGTATGAACCCAGTAATTACTACTTTGATACCATGTTAATTTTCATATTCTGAGTTTACTAGCTCAAGCTATTATAATGGTGGAAGACAGTTATTTGGAGAAAACAAAGGAGAAGATATTTTCATTTCATTCAACTTTACTTTGTGTACACTCATTAGTATTTATAAACACTTGTTTTGATAGTGCTGCTATTTCCAGCTCACTCTTTTGGTTAGTTACTAATCTAACTAACTAATCATCACTTAGTCTAATAGCTCACTAATTACTTTTACAGCTCATCAACCATCTTTCTCTCAATACTCTCAATAATTTGATTCGATTTTGAAAGTTGTTGGATATTGAATTAGTAAACATACTAATTTGATCATCAAATCAATAAGATATCAACTATAAATTATCGATTTTTGATTAATCGATTAGCAGTCATTAATAATTTGATTTTCAATTTGAGTTATCAGTTAAAATGATACTTGTCCTCCCCTAATCCAAACAACACGATTAATCAAAGAATTAGATCATTGAACATTTCCCTAATTGAAAACTTCCAATCCACATTTTCCGTGACCAACATGTTTACAAAGATACAATAGCAAAAATAGAAAAGAGAAAAAAATAAAACATTTTGCTACTTCGCCTATGGTAAAATTGTATGTACAAACCATACCATTAAAGTATCCTTAGCAATTTTCCCGAACTTAATTTTTTTTATTTTTACAGTTATGATATCAATATATAGGTATTGATAAATTATATTTTTGAGAATAATGATCATGAGAGCAACATAACAAAGCTAAGTGACTTTTAAAAGATCAAAACGTTGATTGACTATTGAAGTGAATAACTCAAATTTGAATGACTTATTAAAAATAAAATAAAATTAAATAACTATAGAAGTTAATTATCTAAAATTGAATGACTATCCAATTTTCTAACCCTTAAAACATATTTGACTTAAATGAAATCATACTATCGAAACATTTGAACTTAATGGCACAACGGCTATTCACCGACAACTTGCTGGCTTCTGCCAAACACCAACACAATTATTGAATAATTATGTGCATATAAAAATTAGAGTAAATGGTCAGATAGAGCATTACAACTAAAATTCGAGCATGAGGATACCATTTAATTATGCTTTTGGTGACACCAAACCCCAAGTAAGACTACTTATCGATCAATTTGATTCAATTTTTAAAATTCATCAAATATCGTTTTATAAATATGTTAAATTATCATCAAATTAATAAAATTAATCATGATTAATTGATTAGCAATCGTAAAACCAAAATTTGCACAATCCTAATCCAAACAACAATACTAACCAAAGAATTTAACCATTAAGCAATTCCTTAGTTGAAAACTTCCAATCCACTTTTTTGCAGCCATCATTTTTACAAAAATACAATAGAGAAAATAGAAAAATTCAAAAAGTAACACTTTTTGTTACCTCTTTTGTATAATTGTATGTACAAAACATATTATTAAAAGACCCCTTTAAATTTTCCCTAACAAAAAGGAAGGAAATTGAAAAAAAATCAATGCTCTCTTTTTTTTTCTTTCGTTATTTATATAGTGCAAAAAATCATATAATTAATTAATTTATAAAATTTCATTAATTATTTTCTTAAAAATTTAGTACTTTCTTACCCTTTTTCAATCTTCTTTCTTTTCTGATGAATTTCTCCAAAATCCTCCCTCATAAAATCGGCCCCACATCTCCATTTCCGATTCCGCTGCAGTCTTTCCACCTCCTCTGCCATCACCTCTGCCGTCTATGCAGTCGCCACCTCCACCGTCTCCACCGTGGATGATGAAATTTTTTGATTCCTTGCCGTGTTCAATGGCGGCACCGCTGTATCCACATTTAGATTCATTTTTCAAAAGCCTTTTCTGTTTATTCTTCCTTAACAATTTTTGGCATAATCCCGTTGGAATTTTGTACACTATCAATACGAGAAAATTCATCATTGCACATGGAATACAACAACACACCGTCGCACACTCCGCCGCCGTTCGCCCCGCCACCTCACTTTTTCGTTTATACGCCGTCATAGGCGGCGGCGTTGCGGTGGTTGTTGTATGTAATAGGGGTTGTCTACGGTGTACCGTCGAGGAGCCTGGTGCCCCTATTATCGCCGGCAATTTCATATTGAGGGGATAAAAGGGCAAAATAATTTTTTACATTGTATTCGAGAAAAAGAAGAATAAATTGTTAAAAAGGGAATCCAAAGATTAAGAATTCCTAGAAAAGGCGAAATTAAGTTGTGGAAAGGGAAATTCAAAGAAGAAGAATTACTGGAGAAGGTACACAAATAAATTGCAAAAAAAGAGGGCTTATTAGGGAAAAGAGAAAATTGGGTTTGTTTGAATTTATGAATTTTTGGAGGAATAACCAAAATTAAAGAGTTTGTACACGAAAATCTTGAGGGAGAGGGAGGGGATAATTGAAGGGGAAATTGGAGAAACGGAGTGAAATAATTTTTGAGAAAAAAGAAATTTATTTTAATTGTAAAAAGAAGAAATTAATTTTATGAAATATTAATATTTTTTTTTAAAAGGATGCGATTATATATTATCATCCTTTATGTGATTTCAGTAATTGATAATGAAATATATAAGCAAAATAAGAGTGAGTATAGTTTACTCAATTTAAGTATTTTAAAGTTAAAATAGCTTTAAAATATTTTTATAATATTTGGGTAATTATTGGGTAAAATAAAAGTATGCTTTTAAGTATTAATTTTTTAATTAAAATAACAAAAATAAGTCCAAATTTAAAATACTCTCTTCGTTCCAAGTTAATTTTCTTTTGACAACGAAACAACTTATTATTGATTACCAAGTGATGAAATACAAAATCAAGGATAAAGGCTTTCTTTCTCTAGAGTTTTCGAGCTATGTCCTCTTTCTTTTTTTACCCGGTTAACTGCATCAATAGTAAAATATTCGTAAAATCCAGTGAATCCAACAGGTGAGATTCCACCAAAACCCCTTGACTTAGGCAAAAAAATTGAATCCTCTTCTCAATCAAATTATCATATAAGACTATTTTACTCTCTAATTGGGTCAGGCTAAATAAATGCATGAAAATTGAAAGAACAAATGATGAAGCGGGGATATAGAGTTGTCAAAAAATACTCCTACTAAAGAAATCCATATAGCCTTAGTTGAGAGACTCAATCGTATTAAACTGATTGAGGAGGATAAGCAAAGAATGTATTCCCCTTGTCGTTTCTCCTTGATGATCAAACTAGTAGGAAACACATGCTGCATCAGAATTCGGAGAGAAAAATTCAAGGGTTATGGAAGCTATCTGAACCATTATCTCTAATTTATTTAGTTGATGGCTATTATTATAATATCCCACATTTTTTAGGTTAGACTTCGAATCGTTGTTCCTACATATGTAAATTTTAATTTCATGATTTGTATGCAAATACACGTGTCATGATCATTATCATAGTGTGTGAAGTGCTTTCGAGGCGAAAAATATTCATAGGAATCACTTAGAACAAAGTTGAGCTTAGAACATTTGATTCGGCCAAATCATTGTATTCGATTCTACAAGTGTCTACTTTGAATGTGTATAAATTTTTATATATGCGGAATTTTTTATCTCAAAACCTACCAAATGATAGATAATTGAGTTAGCTTTCCAACGATACCAATTTCGCTTTAATCCGATACCCGAGCAAAAAGTTATGACCTTTTTCGTGAGAGGCAGTGAGGGTCTGTGATTTGGCCGCGGCGCGTTGCTCTCTCCATGCGATATGGGGTGCGACGCGTTGCTCTCTCCATGCGATATGGGACGTGACACAGAGCTTATTCCCCCCTATGTTTCAGCTTGTTAAGGGTCAAGGTGCACTTTGGTCCCTTTCCCTCAACCCCAAACATCCAAGGCACGAATTATAACACCCAAAAGGGCATTATTTGCCCATCTTCCTCAAAATTTCTCACGAAGAAACCCTTATCTTCCCAAAAATGAAATATTAAACTTTCTCTCTAAGAATTCAAGTACCAAGCTCCAAATTCAAATATTTCTTCAAGGATTCATGCTTCAATTTCAAGATTCCTTCATGAATTCGTTCAATTAATGTATGTGGGGTTTATGAACAAGGATCCTCTCTTATCCTTGTACCTAAAACTTACTTCAAAGATTAAAGTTCATAATTTTCAATTAGGGTTCATACACAATTATCCATATTCTTGAATTATGATATTTCCATAAGATTAAAGACGTTAAGTGCATCAAGATTTACTTATATCCATGTTTCCTCACTAATTTTACATTCAAGCCATGTTATTAGCTTTGTAATGTAAATTATGGTTCTATGTTATTCAAACCCCAAACTTACATGTCATGGCTGGTCAATACCAAGTCAAATTGTTAAACTCTTGTATTTAGCCCTATAAACATGATCCCCTTTTTAAGTTCACTTACTTCCATGTCGTAGCCCATTGATTTCATGGTGAATTCCTGAATTATGAAATTATCCATGTAATCATGCTGCTTTCTCTTGTCTAAGACTTTTCCATATTCAAGTTCATGCTTCTCACTTATTTTGGTGAATTGTTTATGCCTTGGGTCTTGAATCGTGACTCCCATATTACAGTTTTAAGTGTTGATAGCGTGCTTTATGGTCATTCAACCCTATGTGTTTTACATGATTCCAGATCTTCAAGTATTGAGTTAGTTAAGCCATGAATCTTATCACTATACTCAGACATTATGATCAAGCTGACCACTATCAGAAATAATATTCAGTTGAAGTTAGTTCAGCTAGTGTACCAGTGTCAGTTAAGTTTCGAGTAGGATTTAACACCGACCGAACTTAGGGATGGGGGCTCACCTTCCAGTAGAGGCTGTGACATTTAGTAGCAGTCCCAGAGTTCCAAAACTACATAGCTAGCTGTAATACCCCATACTTTTCCTAGCTGAATTTCGCTCCTAGAATGTCAAGGGTTCGCTTAAAAAATGAATGACTTTTGTTACATGTAGAATTTTCCAGATTGGGACCCTCCTTTGTGTAGATAATTGAATAAGCTTTCCATCGATACCAATTTTGTCCAAATTCGATACTTGGTTGAGAAGTTAGAGCATTTTTCAGTAAGATAGTATGCTAGCTGGGCAAGCACTACGTCGCGGTGAAGGTAAAAATGGCAATCGTCAAATTCTTGTGGCCTTCTGTGATAGCCCCGTATCGAGGAGAAGCCTTATTTTCCATTTGTCCATTTCTATTAGCTCACCGAGATGGTGGCGCATCGCGATGATTGCCCAAATGATAAATTAGTAGAGCATCACGATAGCTTTACGTCGCGGAGAACTTCCAGTTCCCAATCATCAAAAACTAGTGAGCCACCGGGATAGTGGCACGTCGCGGTGGCATGTTAAATAGAGAAAATTTTGCCTTTTTCAGTTTTGATTAAAAGTTTAAAGGGGGTACTTTGGTCAATTCTCAAACCCCCAATTCATCCAAAACAAGGAATTAAGCATATTTAAAACACTTTATGCTTAATTTCATCAATTTTTCTCTCAAGAAAAACCTAGAGCTCCAACGCTTCTTCTATAATAAATCAAATTCCTACATTTTTTCTCCAAGAAAGCTCAAAATTGAGGATTTCCAAGACAAGATAATCAAGAACTCATCTTCAAGAACTCAAACATGAATAAAAAAATTTGAGATTCTTCATCTAATCATCTACCAAGATATGTGGGGTTTATGAACAATGATCTTATTCCATCCTTGTGTCCAAAACTAAGTTTTTAATTACAAATTCATATGGTTTTGAATGACTATACATGAGTTTTGAATTAGGGTTCATATCCAATATTGTTATTTGCAAGATTATGAGATTTCAAGTGTTTATGAAGATGAATTTCATGTTTAATTTCATATTTTCATGCCTATTGCAGTAATTTCCAGAATTTGAGATGAATTATCATTATTTTCATTATCAATCATAAACTTTATGATGTCTTTACATGAACTTGATGCATGCGTTAGTAAGCCCAAGTTTATATGCTGATATTTCAAGAAAGATGATGCTTTAAGCATCTTATGATTAGATTAATTACATATTTTAAGCAAAGTTTTGATCTTTTTGATCCACAGATAAAATTTAGAAACCACTTCACAGATTCATTATAGATTATAGAATTTAAATTATTTTTATTTACTGAATGACTCAGATAAAAGCATAATTATTTTTGTAATGAACCATTATACTAGATTTTTAAAGTAGATTTCCAATAGAATGATCATACAGATTTAAAGGGAGTAGTATTTAGCACCGAGCGAGAAGTATAGAATTAGCATGCCCTATCTTCCACAGAACTACGTAGCCAATGTAGGTACAAATTATGAGATTATTTCCATTCTAATATGGGTGATAGTTACAGATGTGATCACTTAGCTCAGGTTATACTCCTTGGCAAGAGTATGACACCTCTCTCAGTCGTGAGGTTTTTCCCTCAGGGGTACAAGATGTTGGACTTCATGTTAGCTTACATGGTTTACATCGGTTAGAAAAAACTCCCTTATAGATAAGCTTTAGATAATGTATTTTCCCTAACAGAAAAGCTTTTAGCAAACTAAGTGTATAGGCTCACAACTTTATTCAGATTATGCTTTACAGAAAGATATTAGCTACAGATCCCAACTTTCAGATTTTAGACTTAAGAGTGAGTCCTTTCTACATTTAGACAATATGATTTAAAGAGAGAATATAAGTACAACTTTTAGAACTAAATGTTATGACTCACTAGATTTACAAAGTATGATTTGTTATTCATGATTACAGATTTCAGAATTTCAGATATTTCAGCTTATGTGAGTCATTTATATTTAGCATGTATTATTTTACAAATTATGATGATGAGATGATGTTTTACTTATGAATTTCACCCCCATATACTCAATACATCCTCAAAGTACTGATCCACATCTATGTCTATGTGCTACATTGTCTCATAATGTAGATTTAGGTGCTTATTTTCAGTAGCGTAAGTGATTTTCGAGTATCTCCATCTACATCCGGCAGTTGGTGAGTCCTCATAGATTGGGGACGTATTCATTCAGTTTATTTTCAGCTTATCAGTTT
>NW_025820303.1:5126386-5155702 GCF_002878395.1 Capsicum annuum
ATAGATTGGGGACGTATTCATTCAGTTTATTTTCAGCTTATCAGTTTAGATGATTTAGATAGTTTAAGTCAGCTGGGGGTTTGTCCCAGTGACTCTCTAGATATTAGTAGTAGAGGCTTTTCAGACTGCTGATTTGATTCAAAATTATAGTATTTGGTTTTCAAAGATTATATTTAGATTATTCTCAGTTATTTTAGAATGTTTTGCATATATAGTATGGCTCTTATGTCTATGTTTTCTTAATTATGAGATTCAAACTTGTAATAGGAAGACAGGGTTATCTTAAGGCTACTCGTAGTTTTGAGTATCATGTAACGCCCCGGGACCAGGTTTCACAGTGTTACAAACTCAATATCAGAGCCTACGATTTATAAGAGTCCTAGGGAGTCAAAAAAGCCGCGTTACGTAGAGTCTTGATCATGGGTGTGAAGCACGCCATATTTATGAGCAAGAGGCTATGGGACGTTCTTAGGAAATTATCTCTTTCTTTCACGGTCTATCGTGCTTATAGTATCTTTATCTACTTTTAACTCGTGCTCTTACATGATAGTTGAGTATGCTCCTTGTCAAGCTAACACCCACAGAAATGGTAACCAGCCACCCCAGCCCGCCGATCCTCTAAATGAGAATGTATCCCATGCTTAGTTTAGGGCTACCTTTTAGGCACTGGACCATGCTGTGACTGCTAATGTTCAGGCAAACCATAAGGCTACATTCCCACTTTAGCAAAATGGGGATTTACCAGCAACCAAAATAAGAGATTTCATGAGAATGAATTTGCTAGAGTTCTTTGGGTTGACGATAGGTAAGGACCCATAGCTTTATTTAGATTAGGTGAAGAAGATCACCTAGATTATTCATATTTCTGAGGAGGAAAATATAGAGTCAGCATCCTATAGGTTGAAGGATGTAGTATATGATTGGGTAGTTTTATGGACCAAGGTAGAGGTAAGAATACAACTCCTAAGAGTTGGCAGGTATTCTGAGATGATTTTCTAGACAGATTCTTTCCACGTGAAATAAGAGAAGCTAAGATAGAAGAGTTTATTAACCTGAGCCAGGGCTCGATGTCTGTGAAAGAGTACTACCTTAAGTTCAATCAGTTGTCTAAGTATGCCCCTGATACGATGGCTGATCCTATGGTAAGTATGAGTAATTTTGTTATTAGAGTGTGTAGCTTGGAAGTCAAGGAGTGTAGGACTACCATGCTTATTGGAGACATGAATCTTGCTAGATTGATGATTCATGCTCAGCAGATTCAGGCAGAGAAGTTAAAGGGAAGGGAGAGGGGAAATAAGAAGGCCAGAACAGGGCAGTTTGAGGATGGCCAGGCTAGGTTTCAAGAGGGAAATCATTTGCAGTCTCAGAATTATTTAGCTATGCCAGCACCATCTTCAGCTAGTGCTCTCACTCCAAGATCTAGGCAGGAGCAGTTGGGTAAGTCTTCTATGTCTAAATCTCAGAATAGTATGAGTGGAAGGCCTAGTTATCTTCAATGTGCCAAGTGTGGTAAGAATCACCCTGGTGAGTGTTTAGCTGGACAGAGTGGTTGTTATGGTTATGGTAAGTTGGGCCATGGAATTATAGAGTGTCCGCATGCTAAGCAGGGAAACAAATATGTTCATCCCCAGACTCAGGCTACTAGTGCACTAGCTCATTTAGGTTGTCCAGCCCCTTCTCAGGGTGCATCATCTAGTACCGATGGCGGTCAACGCCAGAATTGATTTTATGCTTTACCATCCCATCAGGAGCAGGAAGATTCACCAAATGTTGTTACTGGTATGCTTCGTATCTTTCTTCTTGATGTTTATGTGTTGTTATACCCTGGGTCGAGTTTCTCTTATGTGACCCCATTAGTTACAGTAAATTTTGAAATAGGTACTAAAAAAATCCCTGAGCCCTTCTTGGTTTCTACTCTGGTAGGTGAATCAGTTGTTTCCAAATAGATCTATATAAAGTGTCCTATCATTGTCCTTCATAAAATTATGTTAGCAGACCTAATAGAGTTAGATATGGTTGACTTTGATCTTATTCTTAGCATGGATTAGCTCCATTCCTGTTATGTATCCATAGATTGTCGCTCCTAAGTAGGAAAGATTTAGTTTCCAGATGAGCCAGTCTTTGAGTGGAGAGAAAGTTCAGTGTCTCCCAAGAGTCATTTCATATCCTATCTTAAAGCTAGAAAGTTGATTTCCAAAGGGTGTATCTTTTATCTAGTTCGAGTCAAAGACACTAAGTCTGAGAATCTAATAGTTTAGTCAGTCAGTGTAGTCAATGAGTTTCCTGATGTCTTTCCCAAAGATTTTCCAAGGGTACCTCTCAATTGGGAAATAGAATTCAATATTGACCTTCTCCTAGATACTCATCCCATCTCTATTCCTCCTTATCATATGGCTCCCGCCGAGCTTAAAGAGTTAAAAGAGAAACTAAAAGATCTTTTAGATAAGGGCTTCATAAGGCCTAGTGTTTTTTCATGGGGCACTCCTGTCCTATTTGTGCAAAAGAAAGATGGTTCTTTACGTATGTGCATTGACTATCGTTAGTTGAATAAAGTTACAGTAAAAAACAAATATCCTCTTCCCTCAATTGATGGCTTATTTGATCAACTCCAAGGTACAAGTTATTTCTCAAAGATTGACCTTATATCTGCCTATCATCAGCTTAAAGTGAGGGAATGTGATATTCCAAAGACAGCTTTCAGAATCCATTATGTCATTTTAAGTTTTTAGTCATGTCTTTTAGACTAACAAATGCCCCAACAACCTTCATGGACTTTATGAATAAAGTGTTTAAGCAGCATCTGGACATGTTTTTCATAGTCTTTATCGATGATATTCTTGTCTACTCTCGTAGTGAGGATGATCATGCAGACCACCTTAGAATTGTATTGCAAACTCTTAAAGATCACCAGTTGTTCGCCAAATTCAGCAAATGTGAATTTTGGCTATGGTCAGTAGCTTTCCTTTGTCATATTGTTTCCAGTGAGGGTATTAGAGTTGATCCCCAAAAGACAAAAGCCATAAGAAATTGGCATAAACCTATCTCTCTGTCAGACATTAGGAGTTTCTTGGGTTTAGCTGGATATTACAAATGTTTTGTTGAGGGGTTTATTGTCTATTGTATCTCCTATGTCTAGATTGACTCAGAATAAAGTTAAGTTTCAGTGGTCAGATTCCTTTCGAGAAGAATTTTCAGGAGTTGAAGACTCGACTTACTTCAAATCCAGTTTTAGCATTACCTGATGGTTCAGATAGTTTTATGGTGTATTGTGATGCTTCTAAAGTTGGTTTGGGTTTTTTTTTAATGTAGAGAGGTAAGGTTATAGCCTACACCTCTAGACAACTTAAGCCTTATGAAAAGAATTATCCAATCCATGATCTTGAATTAGCTACTGTTGTGTTTGCCTTAAAAATCTTGAGATATTATCTTTATGGGGTGCATGTTGATATGTTTACGGATCAAAAAAGTTTGCAGTATGTGTTTACTCAGAGGGAGTTGAATTTTTATCAGAGAAGGTGGTTAGAGTTGTTGAAAGATTATGATATGAGTGTGTTGTATCATCTGAGCAAGGTCAATGTAGTGGCAAATGCCTTTAGTAATTTGTGTATGGGTAGTGTTGATTATGTGGAGAATGATAAGAAAGAGTTAGTTTGAGAAGTTCATCGGTTAGCTAGATTGGATGTGAGATTGGTTGATTCAGCTGAAGGGAATGTTTGGGTTCAGAGTAGTTCCAAATCTTCTCTGGTTTTGGAAGTGAAAGAGAAGCATAATAAGGATCCTAGTTTGGTCAAACTGAAGGTGTCAGTTAAAGACCAAAAGGTAGACGTTTTCTCCCAACGTGGAGATGGTATGTTATGGTACCAAAGTAGATTGTGTGTGCAATGTGTTGATGATTTGAGGCAACGGATTATGGAAGAAGTGTATGATGTACGTTATTACACTCATCCAAGAGCCAACAAGATGTACCACTCATCCACGAGCCACCAATATGTACCACGACTTGCAGAAAATTTATTGGTGGAGTGGTATGAAGAAGGATATAGCAAAGTTTATAGCAAAGTGTGCAACTTGTCAACAGGTTAAGGTAGAGCACCAAAGACTTGGTGGTACATTTCAAGAGTTTGGTATCCCCACTTAGAAGTAGAAAGTGGTGAATATGGACTTTGTGACTGGATTACCCTATTTACATCATTGCATGATTCGATTTGGGTCGTTGTGGATAGATTGACTAAGTCAGCGCATTTTTTTCCAGTTCACACATCTTACAAAGATGAAGATTATGCCAGGTTGTATATCAAAGAGTTAGTTAGATTGCATGGAGTTCCCTTATCCATCATCTCAGATAGGGGTACTTATTTACCTCTCAGTTTTAGAGAGCCTTTTAGAAGGGTCTTCGTACCCAAGTTCATCTTAGTTTAGCTTTTCGTCCAAAGATAGATGCTCAGGCAGAAAGGACCATTCAGACTATAGAGGATATGTTGAGAGCTTGTGTTCTTGATTTCAAAGGTAGTTGGGATGAGCATTTATTGTTGATTTCGCTTATAATAACAGTTATCATGCTAGTATTTAGATGGCTCCATTTGAAGCTCTTTATGGGCGGATATATAGATCGCTAGTTGGTTAGTTCGAAGTGGGTGAAGCTGCTTTTATTGGGCCAGACATGGTGTTTGAGGCCATGGTGAAAGTTCAGTTAATTTGAGAGAGATTAAAAGCACCCTAGAGTCGTCAGAAATCTTATGTAGACATAAGAAGAAGAGATCTTGAGTTTGAGGTTAATGATCTTGTGTATTTCAAAGTTTCACCCATGAAAGGGGTGAAGAGATTTGGCAAGAAGGGGAAGCCTAGTCCCTGATATGTAGGCCCCTTCTGGATTTTAAGTCGTGTTGGGAAGGTAGCATATGAGCTTGAGCTACCTACAAATTTATCTTTAGTTTATCTAGTGTTCCATGTGTCCTTGTTAAAGAAGTTCATAGATGATTCAACCGTTATAGTTCCTCTAGAAAGTACAGATATTCAGAATAGCCTCTCATACAAAGAAGTCCCAGTAGAGATTCTTGATCACCATATCCGTAGGCTAAGGAACAAAGAGGTTCCCTTGGTCAAAGTTTTGTGGCAAAATCAGTCTGTTGAGGGTGCTACTTAGGAAACAGAAGAAGACATGCATACCAAGTATCCTCATCTCTTCTCCACGGATTCAGCTGAAGGTAATAGTCTTTCTTCATTCAGTTTTTTTCTAGCCTCATATTCAGCTATATAGTTTTTTTCATTTGAAATCATGCACTCACAGATCAGCTCAGTAGCTCATTTTGTTTGAGATTCAGTTACACAGTTTATATTAGTTGTGCATGATAGCATATAGCCTTAGATTCCCCAGTATTTTTAGCTTAACTAGCCACATTTGAGGACAAATATTCCCAAGGAAGAGATATTGTAATACCCCATACTTTTCCTAGCTGAATTTCTTTCCTAGAATATCAAGGGTTCATTTTAAAAATGAATGACTTTTGTTACATGTATAATTTTCCAGATTGGGACCCTCTTTTGTGTAGATAATTGAATAAGCTTTCCATCGATATCAATTTCGTTCAAATCCAATGCTACATTGAGAAGTTAGAGCATTTTCAGTAAGACAGTATGCCAGCTGGGTGAGCACCGCATCGAGGTAACGGTTACAATGGCAATTGTCAAATTCCAGTGGCCCTATGTGATAGCCCAATATCACGGAGAAGCCTTATTTCCCATTTTTCCATTTCCAGTGGCTCACCGCGATGATTTCCCAAATAAAAAGTCAGTAGAGCATCGCGATAGCTTCGCATCACGAAAAACTTCTAGTTCCCAATTGCCAAAAACCAGTGAGCCATCGCGATAGTAGTGCATCACGGTGGCATGTTAAATCAAGAAAATTTTACCTTATCCAGTTTCTATTTGAAAGGGGGCACTTTGGTCAATTCCCAAGCCCCCAATTCGTCCAAAACAAGGAATTAAGCATATTCAGAGCACTTTATGTTTAATTTCATCAATTTTTCTCATAAGAAAAATCCTAGAGCTCCAAAGCTTCTTCTCTGAGAAATCAAATTCCTCCATTGTTTCTCCAAGAAAGCTCAAAATTGAGGATTCCTAAGACAATATAATCATGAAATCATCTTAAAAAACTCAAATAGAATAAAAAAATTTGAGTTTCTTCATCTAATCACCTACCAAGGTATGTGGGGTTTATGAACAAGGATCTTCTTCTATCCTTGAACCCAAAATTAAGTTTTTAATACAAATTCATATGATTTTAATGATTATACATGAGGTTTGAATTAGGGTTCATACCCAATATTGTTATTTGCAAGATTATGAGATTTCAAGTGTTTATGAAGATGAATTTCATGTTTAATTTAATATTTTCATGCCTATTGCAGTAATTTCCAGATTTTGAGATGAATTATCATTGTTTTCATAATCAAGCATGAACTTTATGATGTCGTTACTTGAACTTAATGCATGGGTTAGTAAGCCCAAGTTTATATGTTGATATTTCAAGAAAGATTATGCTTTGAGCATCTTATGATCAGATTAATTATAGATTTTCAGTAAAGTTTTGATCTTTTTGATTTTCAAATAAAATATAGAATCCACTTCACAGATTTATTACCTATTACAAAATTTAGATTAGTTTTATTTATAGAATAACTCAAATAAAAGCATAATTGATTTCGTAATGAACCATTATACTAGATTTTTAAAGTGAATTTCCAACAGAATGAGCATATAGATTAAAATGTAGTATTTAGCACTGAACAGGAAGTGTGGGATTAGCATGCCCTATCTTCCACAGAACTACATAGCTAACGTAGGTACAAATTATGAGATTATTCCCATTCCAATATGGATGATAGGTACAGATGTGTTCACTTAGCTAAAGTTATACTCCTTGGCAAGAGTATGCCACCTCTCCCTAACATGAGGTTTTCACCTTAGGGGAAGAAGATGTTGGACTCCATGTTAGCTCACATGGCTTATGTCAGTTAGAAGAACCACCCTTAAAGATAAGCTTCAAATAAAGTATTTTTCCTAACAGAAAAAAATAACAGAAAAGTTTTTAGAAAACTAAGTGTAAAGGCTCATAAATTTATTTAAATTATGCTTTACAGAAAGATATTAGCTATAGATCTCAGATTTTAAATTTTAGACTTAAGACTGAGTCCTTTCTACACTTTGATAGTATGATTTAAAGAGAGAATACAAGTACAACTTTCAAAACTAAATGTTATGACTCATAAGATTTACAAAGTATGATTTGTTATTCATGATTACAGATTTCAAAATTTTAAATATTCCATCTTATATGAGTCATTTACATTTAGCATGAATTGTTTTTCAAATTATGATGATGAGATGATATTTTACTTATGCATTTTACCCCCATATACTCAGTACATCCTCAAAGTATTAGTTCACATATATATCTATGTGCTACATTGTCTCATAATGTAGGTTCAGATGCTTAGTTTTAGCAACGAAAGTGATTTTTAAGCATTAGTTTTAGCAACGTAAGTGATTTTCGAGCATCGCCAACTATATCCAATATTTGGTGAGTCCTTATAGATTGGGGACCTAGTCATTCAGTTTATTTTGAGCTTATCAGTTTAGATGATTCAGTATTCTTTCAGACAGTTTGAGTCAGGTGGGGTTTTTTCCCAGTGACTCTCTAGATATTAGTAGTAGAGGCTTGTCAGACTGCTAAATTTGATTCGGACTTATAGTATTTGTTTTTTATAGATTATATTCCAATTATTCTCAGTTATTTCAGACAATTTTTCGCATATAGTATGGCTCTTATGTCTATGTTTCCTTTATTATGAGATTCAAACTTAGTAACAGGCAGACAGAGTTAGCTTAAGGCTACTGGTATTCTTGAGCACTATGTGATGCCTTGGGACCAGGTTTCAGGGCGTTACACCAACATAGGTTTGAGATGTTTTTCTGCCAGTAGCTAGTGACTCCTTAGTCTTTCGGGACACTATTTTAGTGGATCCACACAGCTAGTGTTGGTACCTGTGGGATGGTACTAACACCCTTAAAACTGGGGTTACAGGTTGGACCCCAATTAGCTCAGATTGGGGCATGTCGGTTACATGATACCTCCCACAATTTTAGTATAGTTACTCAGGCTAAGTAAAGTTTAGTATTACATAATCAATATTTAGATATTAGTTAATCAGTATACAAATATCAGTTAATTAGTATACAAATTCTAGTTAATCAATATTCAGATGTCAGTTGATTAGTATTTAGATGATAATTATTCAGTATTCAATCATCAACTATTTAGTGTTCGTAAATCAGTTAGTCCATATTCAAATATAAGTTACTCAATATATAGACATTAGTTATCCCCTTACTTAGATTTCAATCATTCAATCACACAGGTATCAATTATTCAATTAATAAAATCGGCCCAGTACATGTTATGTTTGGTTTTATATGTTCATGCATTCATTCTTAGTATATCGGTATATTCAGATCCTCGAGTTATTCCAGTTTCCATTCCATAGTTTCAGACCCATAATTCATACATGATCCCTAGTATAGTTTTACAACATGTTCAGCTTTACATGAGATGTACATACTTTATTCATATTTTACCGCTTACCAACTTTAGTTCTACTTATTCTACAAAATTAAAGATTTAAGAAAGTAAGTGTAGTGATTCTCCAGCTTATCAGATCATTTTTGTTACTCATGTTTTAAGATACTTCAACTTTTAGTTTATTTCGGTCTCTTGGTGAGTCTACTTGCACTTAGCATACTTGTTTAAGATTGTATATATAATCAGTTTTACGTATTAAATTCACCCCCACTTACTCAATACATTTCAAAGTACTGATCCACATAGGTGTCTATGTGCTACATTGTCTCATAATATAGGTACCAGTTGTAGCCTACACATCGGAATCAAACAGTTTGCAGCTTCCAGCCAGCAGGTAATGAGTTCTCCTATTTCTGGGACTCCAGTCAGTTATATTTCATGTACTGTATTGTCTTTATTCATATGTATTGATTAGTGGTAGTTGGAGGCATGTCCCAGCTATCTATAGTCAGTATAGTAGAGGCTTCATAGAGATTCAGTCAGAGTCATAAAATGTAAATTCCAGTTCTCTTTTTAGTTTTATCAGGTTGTAAACTTCATCAGAATTATATTATCCATATTATATCATGAATATGTTTCCGCACCACAAAATTATCTATTTTATATATTTTAATTCTGATGCTCGAGTATTATGCCAGTTCATGGATTAATTTGGGATCACTTGTGGTTCTAAGCACCTTGTTACGACTAGAGGGTAGTGTTAGGTCGTGACAATTGTATAGTGAAGTTCATCAAGAAATATAATTTTTCAAAGGTAATCAAACAAGGATCCTTGTTCATCAATGGGTGTTGTTGTCCATTCAAAGATAGATCCCAAATTTCTTTGCATCTTAAGCCACTCAATTGTTATCTTCTATCTGGGTTAAATTATCCCAGTTATCCACAAAGTTTTCTTAAGGAATTATTGTTAGAAAAATAGGAAACTCAACTGGTAAGTTGTTAAAGGTGGATTCTTGTACTAGTGCCTCTCAGGGGAAGGTATGCCCCGCTATGTGTAGAGGTACCTCTGGGTATACTGATTAAGTCCCTAATATTATAAGATCTCGCAAATAAGTCATAATATATGAAGGAAAGGAACAAATTTATAAAGGGTGTGGCGCTTAGATCAGACTATTTTCTTGTTCCCTCATATGTTAAATTCGAAGGCAGAAACAAGTAAGAAATCAAACATTGGGTACTTCAAACATCACATGTAATAATAATGAATGGATTACCGTTTGTTTTGATCATAAGAAAAAGTTCTCGAGGAAATCTATTCTCTCTAGAAAGAATGATCTTGATTTCTCGGGTACATAACACTTATAATTATTCTAATAATCCAGGTAATACTACAGCTGGTAATCATCAAATTAATAGTCATAATGATGATATTTTGTTGTCTTTTTAATACAGTGGGTAGCTCAAGAGAATAATTTTTTGAGTAACCAATTTTCCCAATTTTCTAGTAGTGTTGTAGAATCCCAAAAAGTTCCTGACGAGGCGGTGGCTCCAGGATTTGATATCATTTATACCAGTTCCTATAAATTTACTATACTCCTTGCCTCCAACTGACAATGGCAATTATTTCAAGCGACACATGGATCTAATTTCTAGCACATCTAATTGACAGCTATTAACATAATTGTAAGAAATTTAACTACCTTTTATAATAGCCAAAATGACCTCTTTACCCCTAAGAAAACCTGATTATTGTCCATCAAACAGTTGATAACCTGTACTCGGCAAAGCAAAATTGACAAATGGAGCTGATGGCTCCTCATACTTCATGCAAGCTCTCTGATATGGCTATAGATACTTTAGAAAACATTCCAATAACTAATGGCTTGCCTTTCAAATCTTCACCAAAAAATACACAACTATTACCTTTAATAAATCAAATCTTGGGTAATTAGAAAAAATCCTTATATACTTTACCTTCTAGTCTATATGCAACATCTCCTTATTCTAATCAATAAGAGGAAGAAAAAACTATTTCTTGCAACATAATTAGCGATGAACAATGAAAATCAAATCCCTTATCTCCCAAATATTCTGATAGTTATGCCACAGTTCAAATTCTGCCACACCAACTTCCTTAGTCGTGGGTAGAGTATGCATTGCAAGGGAAAATAGTGTTCTTTACCTTCGACATAGAGTGGATAGAGGTGATGTTAAACATCCAAAGCTAGAACTTTCTGGCCCAACTTCTGGTAGAGGAACTCAAAATGGTGATGGAAAATTACTAGAATCATATTTAGGTGAAGAATATGCTTAATCCAATGGCTTTAACTATGCTCAAGAAATGTCTTAAAACTAGGGGTGTCGATGCACTTTAATCCAATATTCAATCACAACTTAACGCAAAACCATTCCCTTTTCCCCCTAGGAGAATATAATAATGGATCTATTTTTCTTTCCATGAATTCCTATCCCAAATCCTAATATGCAAGCAATGCTAAAGATAAATTAGAAGGGATTGGGCCCAAATCCAAGAGTAAAAGAGGAGGTTCATAGCTCATTACTGAAATTACTATGTTGAAAGAAGTATCCTTTATGCTATTTATGAAGATACAAGACAAGAAGTACATATTTTAGTGCCTGAAGAAGCTGATGAAATGGTCTATATACATTCTGTCATATTAACAGGCTGTTGTAAAACAAGCCATAGTGTTGAGTCCCACTCTGAAAGGTATTCCTCACTTGGAAAAATTTGATAATTTTCCCTCCCTGTCTTTTTCTTATCATATGGATGATGCTATGTCGACCATAATGTAAAATATTAGGGGTTCCTCTAATAATGCATTTAAAAGGAATATTTGGGAGTTTATTAAATAGTATAACCATTGTATGTTTGCACTTTTGGAAACCGGGCTTGAGGACCATGCTATGATTAAAGATGATTTTCATTTCTCTAACTATTTGTAGGTGCCTGCTGTTGGTAGGTCTAGATGGATAGTGCTCTTATGGCATGATAACATTATTGTTTTGACTAAACTCTGTGATTCTCCACAAGATTTGCATGTGTGGTTAAGGTTTACTCTAACTCTATTCCTAAGTTATTTATTATTATATACGTTAGTACTAACTTGTGTCTTAGGCGTATGCTATGGGATAATCTTAGGGATATTAATACTAATTTTAATAGACCCTGGGTAGTAGGGTTGATTTTAATGAAGTTATTACCTAGTTAGTAGGGTGCCAGACCTATTTGAAATATTAGGAGTAATTCTTTTCGTAGTTATATAGATGATTGAGGCTTGCTATATTTAGGGTATAAAGGTGGTAGATTTACTTGGACTAATAATCGTGCTGACATGGAGCTTATTATGAAAAGGCTAGATCAGGTTTGTTCTAATAATTCTTAGCTTCAAGTTTAACCTAATGCCAACATTACTCATCTTCCCAGACCGGTCTCTGACCATAACCTTATCTTTTTAGATGGGGTGGTAATCGTTCCACTACTAACTCTCGCCCTTTTTGTTTTGAAAGTTTTTGGTGGAATCATATGGGTTTTGAGAATATAATCTGATGTTTCTAGGAGGATAGTTATTTTATTAATGCTTCTTCTATATTTGAATCCATTTTTAGGTTCTGGATTCATACTACCTTTGAAGATATTAATAGAAAAAGGTCATTATAGCTCGGTTGAATGGTATTTATAATTCTTCCCAATGGCCTATTAGTGTTTTTCTCAAGAATTAGAGAGTGAGTTAAAAAATAATTATAATTCTATTCTAAAAATTGAAGAGGATTATTGGAAGTTAAGAAATAGAATTAGTTGGATTAACGAGGGTGATGCTAACACTCATTTTTTTCATTCATCTGTTCTGGACAAAAGATGCAAAAATAATATTATTTATTTTGAGGAGGAGGACGGTACTTGAGCTGCTAATTTGAATGATATCTGTAGGCATACTTTAGATTATTTTTAAAATATTTTTACTACGTCCCATACTTGTACTCCTAATAATCACATTATCAAGTCTCCGGCTTCTTTTCGGAATATTGACTTGAATCAACTTGATGATCCCTTAACCACCCATGAAATTACTCAAGCGATTTTCTATTAATCAATTAAGGCGTCCGGTCCCGATGGATTACACCTTTTTTTAAGTAAGAAATATTGAAAAATTGTAGGTCCCTTAGTTATTAAACTGTGCCAAGAGGTTTTTCCTAGTTCCACCATTTCATTCATAATAAATCATATTTATCTTTGTTCAATTCCTAAGTTTCCAAATGCAAATACTCTTAAAAATTTTTGTCCATAGGTTTATGTAGTACTACCTACAAAATTATTACCAAAGTTATTGTTAACCAATTAAAGACTTTTCTAAATGACCCTTTTAGTCCTTTTCAATTAGTTTTATTAAAGGGAGAACGTCCATGGATAATAGTGAGATCATCCAAGAAGTGGTCAATTCCTTTAATAAATCTACTCGTGTGAAGGTTTCTTTTATGATAAAGATTGATCTTGAAAAAGCTCACAACAAATTAGAATGGTCTTTTATATTACGTACTTTATTTTAAGTTTCCTCCCAAGATAACTAATCTTATCATGAATTGTGGTTTTTTTTCCTCCATATTTGTTTTGGTCAATGGCAAAAGAAAATCTCCATCTAGAGGTATTAGACAAGGGGATCCCATGTCCTCCTTTATCTTTATATTTTTTTAGAGTTTCTCTCCAACTTTTTCAACTACCAAGTTGATATTGTCAGATGGGATGCCATTAGGACTACTCTCACTAGTCCTAATATTTACCATGTTTTCTTTGGGATAATTTAAATTTTATGGATACAGACAATGTGATCCAGAGGTTCTCTAAAATGTCATGGGTCAGATAATATTGGAAAGTTATTTTAATTATTGGGGTGACAAGCTGTGAATAAAGAAAATTACAACTTGAATACTTGTGTAGAATTACCTGTCAGTATTATTATCTGTGTGTGTATAAGTTTGTTGTTGTAGGGGGTTCACTTTGATGTATTTATAACTTGGGTTAATGTCGTATTGATTATACTGACTTTTTGGGATAACAAGTGGTGTTTACTAGATTGAGCAAGGGGATGCTTATGGTGGATTGGATTTGGTACAACAAACTTGGAAGGATTGCCTTTGAAAGATTCTACTTTGAAAGAAGTGGATTCTCAACTCCTACGATAAGAGAGACAGGTGGAATTAGTGAATCCAAGTCTTAATTTCAAGATTTGGTAGAAGAAGCAGCGTTCATTGATAGCTAAGCGGCAACCTACTCTGATGCCCCCGGTCCCCCATCTCAAGAAAAGCAAGAAGTGCAAAAATCTCATCTTAATATGGGAAGGTTTTCTGGAATTCATGCCTTGTGTATTGATTACTTACTTAGTGATTGGACTTTGTTTCACGATGAGATTCGATGGTATTTAGACACTCCTTAGTTAGGTTTGAAGGATTTCAACCTATGAGAGATTCTTTCTTTGTTTCGTAAAGAGGTTTGAAGGGAAAGGGAAACTTGTAGCAAATGTTGCTTCTATAGCTAAGTGGCCTAATGGGATATTTTTTCTTGTGATTTGTAGTTAGAGAATGCATTATAATTCCATATTTCTCAAGTTAAGGAATTATTAAATGAAAAAAGTAAGTTAATGAAAGGGTAAGAAGCTTGTTCATAAGGAGCTTGATATCATTTAGAGTTTAGTTGCAAATTCAAGAAGGAAATATGAAGTCCAGAAAGAGTTGTTATCAGTAGCTTATGCAGAGTTAGTGGTGAATATCCTTAGTTTTGATTCGTGACTTGGGCATCTGTCAGTGAGATATAGTGCTTGTTTCACTTCTTCGATGGGTTGATAGTTTTCTATTATGATGGGTTGCGTATATGTGCGGGATCAAATGGTCTTTTTGTTCTACCAAATTATTGAGGACTTTGAGTTGTTTGATGTCTTTTGGATATTGAGGACTGTATGTGTTATTATGATGACTTACTTAAGTTTTGGTGTCATTTAGAGATTTCATCCTGTGGTTTATAGAGTGTTATTGTGATTGTCAGTTGCCTAAGAGGGTTGAGTTATAGGTTTTGACTTGTAGATGGTGATCTAGCATGATAAATGTGGGTTTTGAGGTTGTCATGTAACTTTGATACTAATTTCTGGCCTAGAAGTTTTATCCTAGGGATATAGTACTATTTGATTTGATAGTGATAACATCTTCCTTAGGTAGGTCAATTAAGTGTTTTGGTGGGTATTTATATGATTTATGGGTTCTTTGGATTTTGGTGGGCCCAAGTATAATTTTGATGTCGTGGTTATAACTAGTGTCTGTGGTGCCTTGGTCAGGTTTTGGTTAGCCGGGTATGTTCAAAAGTACTGTTGTGTTCAACTTAGTTTTGGTGTAGAGAAAGTTGGGAATATAGAAATTCGGCTTCATTGAGAATTTGGTCGTAGACATTAGTATTGTGACATGGTGAGTCCTTATGTGATATATTTTTTGTTCTATAGTGAGACCTGTAGTTTTATGATTATGACTGCTGATGTCGCCTAAGATTACACCTCCAAGAAAGTATAGTGCGGTCGCTGCCAAATATATAACCCAACAAAGGTTGGGGTCGAACCCATAGGGAATAGGCTGAATCTTTATCATGAACCTTCTGAAGTAGCCAAAAAAGTGCAGAAAAGTAAATTGGGGATTTTTTGAGAACGGTAACAATAATAAAAAATCTTGATTGCTTTAGGTTGAAATCAATATGAGATGAATACTAGGAATTGTTGAAACCCTGAGGATTGCACCACACTATGAGGGACTAGGTCCCTCAAAGTTGATCACAAGCGAAATATAGTAAAGTAACCAGGAATCAAAAGACACTGCAGGAAGAGTAAAACACAAGATTGTAATGTGGAAACCCCTTTGATCAAGGAAGAAAAAACCACGGCTTGCCCTTACAAGCTCTCCAAAATCCACTATAATCAAACTCTTGATTACAGTCTTTAATGAACCTAACTCTAGGTTCCTTTCGCTTGTAATAACTCTATTATACGCTCATTATTCCAACTCAGCCAAGGACTCTCTACACTGATTAACTCGAATCAGTATCAAACTTGGGCAACTCTACCTAAGGACTCTCGATTCAAATTGAAAATTTCATTGCTCTTATAACCCGAGTAATTTGTTTACAAATCAGAACTCACTTAAGAATAATTTCTATTTAAGCACACATAAACAACTAAGAACTTCAGTAGTATTGAAATGAGGTTTTTGTTGCCTCTCTTCATTCTTTGTATTTTTCAAAATTTTTTGATGAAGAAGCATCTTTGTTATTTTATAGATGAGTGATGATTTGGGCTAAAATATCATTGGACCAGGTGTCCTATTCAGTACGAGTAGAACCTACAAATTTGTTATATAAGAGGACAAACTTGTGCAAAAATGCGTGCCAGCTGTACCGTACCATGAACATTCAGGGACCTAGTCCCTTGAAGTTAGCTGCTCATCATCAAAACTACATATAGCAATTTTCCTGCTTTTTGACAATGACAAATCGACCATTCATATTTGAGCATATCCATCATATTTAATCGATGTGATTACAACTTTGAAGATGAATATTTTCCCTATCATCATGTTTATGCCATCATGCAACATAGGGACCTGGTCCCTTGTTGTCATTTGTAGCAAAAACTCTGAGTAGATGTTTGTTTCTCACTGTCACTGTGCCTTACCATACTTCCCCTATTAGTATGCACCAAATGAGAGCATACACACCTGGTAGCTAGTAACCTGGTCCTTACATATGAAGCCAGTATTCACCCCTTTGGCATCATTAAAAAAGATTAACAGTAAGCCAAGGGTAAAGATAAGTACATGCTAATTAACACTGGAGATAGATGAAGTACACGAGTTGAATTCATTTATTTTCAAAACAAAGGCTAGTACCAGTACAATCATACAAAAATAATACATAAAATAAATTGTCTTCAAGAGCCTACCCAATAGAGAAACTATGAGACTAACTCAAGATTGATAAGAGGATAGGGATAACAGAGGTTAGGTAGAAAGAGGTTTGGGGGAAGTGACTTAAGCAACATCTCCATTATTGCATTTTAAGCATTGTGGGCATCCAATAACTATTTGGTGAGGACTTTCACTTGAGCATTTAATCCTTGAATTTCACCAGTCTGTTTTGCCCCTTGTGCATGGAGTTTTGCATTTCCAGCTGAAAGCTTATCAGTGGTACCTGGACCCTCATAAGACAAATTATTGATTCTACAACTTCAGAGGCACTATCTTAGCATCATTGACATTCAACATAGTCCTTAACTCCTCCATTTCTTTGTCCAACCTTTCCTGAAAAACTAGCAACTCAGATACTTAAGATGCAGATCCAACTTTTCTCTCTATATATTTATTCTCCACAAGGGTTGTTTGGATGATTATCTGCTTAGCTATTCAAGGTGTTCCTGTAGTCTAAAACCTTAAGAGTACACCCTGGCGCCACATGGTGCTTATAGTCCCAAGGGACCACAAGCTAGCCTATGAGCTGGTACCTGCTGTAAGCACTGGATAATAATCATCAGAACAACATATGTGAAATAACTAAATATTCCATAAGATTTTAAAATGCTGAAATATTTCTAAAATTATGAATCTGGAAAACATTTGTCTGGAACTGATAAAATAAAGGCAAACTGACAGGTTGTCTGAAATGTCCAAAAGCCTCTAAAACTGACTGAATACGAGTTCATGGGACAGGCCCCAACTAACTCCAACTAACTACTAAACTGAAAACATGAAAGTAAATATAGCAAGTCCTTGAAATATAAGGACTCACCACTGCTACGACTGATAATCTGGAAGGTCTTTATGTAATCTAGAAATTGAGCGCACGAATCTATGATATGATACATCATAGCATAAGAAAAGAGTATGCGATCAGTACTTTGAATATACTGGTATGCTAAATGAGGCAGGCTGATGTTCATGGTTTTATGTGCATGAGTAATAACTGACTGAATGAATAGCATGTCGTACTGACTAGGATGCATGAAAGCTATAAATACTGAGAATGTATGACCAAGCATAAAACATGTTCTGAATATAATTTGTAATCTGAAATATTGATAACTATATGCAATGGTCAAGAAAATCTGAAACTAAATTACTGAGCTGATTACTAGTCTAAGACTATGGGAGCTATCATCTAACTGACATGCCCTAATATGAGCAAATTTGGGTCCAACCAGTGACCTCAGTTGGAAGGGTGCCAGTACCGTGCTATGGGTACTAACACTAGCTATGTGGATCTATTGATGAACTGTCCTGAAGGACTAAGGGTGTTAAGCCTAAACTGACGGGTGACCCCTGAGAGGTAGTCAAGCCTGAACTGACAGGTGACTCTTCAAATCCTATGCTGGCTATGTGGTTCTGGAATACATCGACTGCTACTAACAACTCTGCCTAACTGATGGGTAAGCCTCCATCCTTTTATTTACTTGGTGCTAAATCCTACTCCCAACTAAACTGACTTGAAATACCGAACTGTTCTATGTTTAACTGATTATGACAACTGACTGAACTGATAATACTCATACATATCTGAAAACTATTTTGAGGATATTGAGACTACGTAAACAACTATGTTTTTGGGTATTCATAACCCCCAGGACTCGATAGCAATAATAGCAAATAGTACTAAAACTTGGGGAGATAATGTGAAACTATTTGTCTAAAATTCATTCTTGTAGGTATTTCATCAAACACTTGATATTCATAGTTTAAGCTAAGCATGGGAGTAGTTTAAAGCTTGTATTAATAGCATGATTTCAGCATCAACACCATTAATCATGATTTAAATTGGCAAATAACATTATTCAAATATGTGGGGTTTAATAACAACAACAATTTTTGAAAACATGATATAAACTTGAGATTTATGAAAATTCATAGGCAATTCAAGGAAACATGTAAAAATTATGACTTTAAACTTAAAGTTGGGTTCTTGGACTCCATGGTGAAAAGGAACAATGGATGAACACTTAACATACCTCAATTGACGAATTCTCAAAAGTTATGGAGAGATTTATTTTAATTTGAACTAGAATGTTAAAGGGGATAGGGTTTGTTCTTGAAAGGGAATGCTTTTAATTTTGAGAGAATTGTGATAGATGCGACAATAATGCTTTTTTGGGACCTAAATCCCATGTTAAAGTGAGGGGAAATAATTCAAATACCCCTCTAGACTCAGGATTAAATGAGTTTAAAATTGCCCAGTGATGCAATGGGCGACGTGCCATGTCGATGGTGACAACGTGATTGCCGACGCATCATGTCTGTATTGATGATGCGATATCCAACATGACATATCCTGATTGCATTGGCTTACTGTTTTGGTCATCCAAATGTGACTTAAACGATGTTTGAATATTCTGAAACTCACCCGAGATGACCTATAGATAACCCTGATCATGATCAATTTAAAAATTGACAATCTAAGGCTGGAAGGATCAAAAATAAAACCATTGAAATATCGAGGACAAAAAATAAGACTAAGTGTCAATACATGGCTAAAATTTTCTAAGTCTGGGACCCTTTTTGGTGTGCTATATGGGGATGAAATGGTCTAGAACTTTGCGGGGTCTTATAATATCTCTCCCTTGGAAACATTCATCCTCAAATGAGAATGATTAAGCGGAGAGGCACTGTGGTACTGCGACTATACTGACATGCATAGCTGAAACATGACTGAATCTTGAGGCATGACACATGACTGAACTGATCCATGAATGCATGAATGATTTGAGAATGATATGCAGCTGAAACTAAGCATGGAACAAATTAAATCTATGGAAGACTGTTACCTTAGGCTAAGTCTGAGTTTACAGAAAAGAGATGAGGTTACTTGGTTCGCATGCTTGCTTATACTTCCCAAGTGGCTCCCTCAACAAACTGGTTCTGCCAAAGAACTTTGACCAAGGGAACTTCTTTGTTCCTTAGTCTGCGAGTTTGACGATCAAGGATTTTGGCTTGAAATTCTTTGTAAAAGAGACTATTCTGAACATCTATACTCTATACGGGGACTACAACTACTGGGTCACCTATGCACTTCCTTAGTAAGGAGACATCAAACACTGGGTTCACTGATGCTAAGACTGCATGCAACTCAAGTTCATAGGCTACCTTTTCAAAATAAGTAGAAATCCTAGAAAGACCAACATATCGGGGACTAAGCTTCCCCTTCTTACAAAACCTCTTCGCTCCCTTCATAGGAGAGATTTTCAAATACACAAAGTCGCCAATCTAAAATTCAAGATCTTTCCTTCTCGCATCTGTATACGATTTCTGTTAGATCTGGGCTATCTTAAGCCTCTTCCTGATCAACTGTACTCTTTCTAAGGCATCAAACACCAAGTCAAGCCCTACCACCGTGGCCTCACCTACTTCAAACCAAATAATGGGAGATTTATATCTCCTTTCATTAAGAGCCTTAAATGGAGCCTTCTGAATAATGGAATGATAGCTATTATTATAAATGAACTCAATCAAGGTAAGTGGTCATCCCAACTGCCCTTAAAGTCAATGACACATGCTCTCAACATATCTTCTAAAATCTGAATGGTCCTTTCTTCTTGACCATCTATCCGAGAGTAGAAGGCTGTACTGAGATGGACTTAGGTACCAAGACCCTTTTGGAAGGATTTCTAAAAGTGAGAGGTGAACTATGTACCTTTTTCTGAAATGATGGACAAAGCGACACCGTGCAACCTAACTAACTCTCTAATATAGAGCCTGACATAGTCCTCGGATGAATAGGAAGTATGGAGTGGCAATAAATGAGTGGACTTGGTGATCCTGTCTACAATGACCCAAATCAAATCGTGCTAACAAAGAGTACGAGGAAAACCCATGATAAAGTCCTTGTTCACTTCTTGCCACTTCCATGTGGGAATACTGCACTCCTGTATGGAACCACTAGGCTTTTGGTGCTTAATCTTTACCTACTGACAAGTAGAATATTTAGCCACAAACTCTGCAATGTCTCTCTTCATCCCACTCCACCAATAGACTTCCCATAAATCGTAGTATATCTTAGTAGCACCTGGATGAATAGAGTAATGCACACCATGTGCTTCAACAAGAATTTGCTGTCTTACCCCATCCACACATAGATTATATAGCGTACCCTGGCAACGTAACACACTATCTCCCCTTTGGGAGAAAACCTCTATTTTGTGGTCTCTAACTAACTCTTTCAGCTTAACTAAACTGGGATCCTTGTCCTATTTTTTCTTTTACCTTAAAAAGTAAACAAGATTCCAAACTATTCTGCACCCAAACATTACCCTTATTCGAATCAACCAAATGGACACCTAGTCTAGCAAGCTGATAAACTTCCCTAACCAACTTTATCTTATCATCCTCAACATGAGCAACACTACCCATACACAACCTACTTAGGGCACCTGTCACTACATTGGCCTTGCCTGGGTGGTACAAAACACTCATATCATAATCTTTAGCAACTCTAACCATCTTTTCTGACACAGATTCAAATCCTTTTGCGAGAATACATACTGTAAGATTTTATGATCTGTGAACACATCAACATGCATCCCATACAAATAGTACCTCCAAATCTTTAAGGAAAAAAACAAAAACCACTCACTCAAGATCATGGGTAAGGTAATTCATTTCATGGGGCTTCAGCTATCTAGAGGCATAGGTCACAACTTTACCCCTCTGCATCAACACACACCCTAAACCAACACTTAAAGAATCATACTATACAACAAACCCATCTGAACAATTTGGTAACATCAAAATAGGGGCTGTGGTGAGTCGAGTCTTTAACTCCTGAAAACTCTTCTCACAAGAATCTGATTACTATAACTTAACTTTCTTCTGAGTCAATCTGGACATAGGGGACGCAATAGATGAAAACCCTTCACTAAACTGCTGGTAATAGCCAGCTAAACCCAAGAAATTCTTGATATCTGGTGGTGAGATGAGTCTAGGACAATTTTTCTCTGTTTCAATCTTTTGAGGATCAACTCTAATGCCATCACCAGAAATAATATGGCCAAGGAAAGCTAGTGATCTTAGAAAAAATTCGCACTTACTGAACTTAGTGAACAACTGACAGGCTCTAAGCATATGCAATATTATTCTGAGGTGGTCTGCATGGTCTTTCTCGTTACGAGAGTAGACAAGAATATCATCAATTAAGAGTATGATGAACATGTCCAAATAATGTTTGAACACTCAGTTCATCTAGTCCATAAAGGCTGCTTGGGCATTCGTGAGACCAAAGGACATGACTTAAAATCGAAGTGACCATATCGAGTTCTAAAAGCTATTTTCAAAATGTCACATTCTCTGACTCTGAGCTTATGATAACCAGATCTGGGGTCTATCTTAGAAAATTAACTGGCACCCTGAAGTTGGTCGAATAAGTCATCAATTCTGGGAAGTGGATACTTATTTTTGATTGTCACTTTATTCAACTAACGGTAGTCAATACACATTTTAAGGGAACCATCTTTCTTATGTATGAGCAGAATTGGTGTGCCCCATGTGGAAATGTTGGGCCTAATGAATCCCTTATCTAGGAGTTCTTTCAATAGGTCTTTCAACTTTTAAGTTTGGCTAGAGTCATTCTGTATGAAAGAATAGAGATAGGTTATGTATCTAGAAAAAGGTATATTCCAAAGTTAATTTCCCTTTTGGGAGGAACACTGGGAAGATCCTTAGGAAACACATCTGGAAATTTCCTCACTACTGAAACTGACTCAAGGTTTGGAGTCTCAGAATTCGAGTCTTTAATTTGAACAAGATAATAAATAAACCCCTTGGATATCATCCTTCTCTCTCTAAGGTACGAAATAAGTAGACCCCTAAATGCGGTAGTACTACCCCCCATTCAAGGACTAGTTCATTTGGAAACTAAAAATGAACCACTTTGTTTCTACAATCAACTGAAGCATAGAATGAGTGGAGCTAATTCATGCTGAGAATGACGTCAAAATTTGTCATCTCCAACTTCACGAGATCAATTGAAGTAACTTTCTGAGACACTATAACTGGGCAATTCCTGTATACCTTTCAGGCTACGATAGACTTACCCACTTGGGTAGACACTGAGAAAGGCTCTACTAAGATTTAGGACTGACTTCAAAGTTGACAGCTATATAAGGGATTACAAAAGAAAAAGAAGCTCCAGGGTCTACTAAAGCATAAACATGTAAATAAAAGACTTGCAATGTACCAGTAACCATGTCAGGAGAACCTTCCTAATCTTATCAGGACTAAAGAGCATAATGCCTATTCTGTTGCTGACCACTGGTAGCACTAGAAGCGGTGCCCTATTAAGTTGGGCAACTGGCTGGAGCTGATGACGGATAGGACTGGATTTATTGGTGAAAATCCCTTCCTCTCTGAGCAACTACTCGACGCTCTTAGATACGATAGCCTAGCTTGACATACCTAAAGTATACATCACTGCCAACTTTATACTCATCCTAATGGTTTCTACCATATTTTTAACATAAAGGATTTATGCAGCCACTACTTACACTATCTTGGGACTTAGAGCCTAGCGCCCAATCTCGACTGTTATTTTAGAACTTTGGCATAGAGGCACTAGCTGAAGGTGGAGCTGGGACTAAAGTTTCTGATGGAACTGAGGATGATTACCACCTTTTGACTTTGGCTAAGTGAAATTAAAGCTACCTATTCTATCCCTCTTGTTCTATCTCTCATTCTCCTTAAGTTTCTGCTCCTCGATTTATTGAGCATGAACCATAAGCCTAGATATGTCCATCTCCTTAATTAATATCACAGTCCTACACCTCTTGACCATACTATCCAATACACCTGATACGAACTTGCTCAACTTAGCCCTTCCATCAGCTACCATATGAGGAGCATACCTAGCCAATAGAGTACACTTTTGGAAGTACTCTTTCACACTCATGTTACCCTGCTTCAGGTTTGATGAACTCTACCACCTTGGCCTCCCTTAAATCCAACGGAAAAAACCTATTTATAGTGGCAGTAGCAAACTTTTCCTATTCTATAGGCCCTACATCTGTGCCTCTATCTACATTCCACTATTTAAAACACGTATGGGCTACATCTTACAACTGATAGTGTAATACCCTGTATTTCCCTAGCCTAGATTAACCCTCAGTACATGGGTTATCCTAAATAAATTTTTGAAATACTCAGTAATTTTCAAATTTTATCCTTCCATTGCATAGAAAATTGAATTAGCTTTCCAATGATATAAAATTTGCCTAAATCCAACAACCGGGTAAGAAGTTATGGAGATTTTAAGTTTCAGTCATTAAACATCGTCATTTGGGCCAGTAGCGCATCGTGTAGTGTGTTAAAATAGCTATTGTCAATTTCTAGTGTTGCTTTATGATATTGGCACATCATGTCAGACCCAGTTCACAATTGTCAATTTCCACTGTACCAACGCATTTCCACCGTGTCGCGAGGCACTTATAGTTCACAAACAAAGTGGCAACGCGATACACCACATCGTGCCACCATGTAATTTTCCAGTGGCGCATCGCGCCAGGGGTCCAAATTGGAAAAATTTCTCAAAATATTAAAGTTATACCCAGGGTTAAAATAGTCTTTTCCCATGATTTTATTTTTCCCAGATGTGGGATTTAAGCTCTAAAAACATATAAACCCCTTCATTATTCACTTTTCTCCCAAATCAAAAAATAATTCTCTCTAAAAAAACAAACCCTAGCTCTCAAGAATGAAGCTCAATCCTAAGAATTTCTCCAAGAACTCATCAAATTAAGGTATGTTAGATGTTCTTACATGGATCCTTACCTTCCATGGAGATCAAGAATCCTTTTTCAAAATACAAGATTTATGATTTATGATTTCAATGTTTGAATTAGATTGAATTTATATTCATGATGTTGTTTGAGTTTTAATCCATGATTTAGATTACGAGTTCCAAGAATTGATTCTAGTATGTGTTGAATTACATAGTATTCATGATAAACCCATTCAATTTACAAGTTGATTATTGTAGCCATTTTAACACTAAGTGTTTATGATTTAATGAACCAAGTATGCATCTTATGTGTTTGATAAATTGTCTATGAGAATGAAATAATGCCATTATAGCATGCTAACATGTATCCCCATTCATGTACAACTTGTTGCATTACAAGTGTTTGATAGAATATCTCTATGAATGAATTACGATCAAGTGAACATTGTTATGTTATTCAAGATTATGATTTTCTTTACTTTTCATGCTATCGAGTCCTGGGGTATATAATACCCAACAACTTAGCTGTTTATTTAGAGCCAGTGTCAGTTATAGAATAGTATCAGTCATGTTATGATCAGTAGTACTCTCAGTACATTACAAAACTCAGTAGAACTCAGTGAGTTATAGAACTTAGGAAAAATCATGTAAACTCTGTATCGGTCCAGTTCAGTCAAGTAGAACAGTTCAGTGTGTTTGAGTTGAGAGTAGGATTCAACATCGAGTGAACCCAAGGATGGGGACTCACCTGCTAGTAGAGGGTATGATCCTTAGAAGCAATCCTTGCTTTCCAGAACTATGTAGCCAGCATAGTTTGAAACTTCAAACCTACCAGTTGAGGGTTGATAAGGTGCTCTACCTGCAAGTAGATGGTAACGCCATTCTCATTTAGGGAACCTACTAGTAGAGGGTTAATCTTTAGCTTGTCTTTTCCTGTGGTACGGTATTGACACTCTTCCCATTGGGGTTACAGATTGGACCCTAGTTTAGTTATCTTATCTTATTTAGGGCATGTCAGTTAGATAATTACCTCTCACAGTTTCAGTTTTGGTCTGGGTCTTTAGAATAGAACTTAGTTCAATTCTACAGAACTAGGACTATCAGATACAGTCATTCAGTTAATAGTAATTTAGATTATTAGTGATCCTAGATTATCAGTATATTCATTTATCAGTTATCAAATTCAGTTCCAGTATACTCAGTTATAGTAGGCGCAGTATGTTCAGTATTTTACAGATACTCAATGTATGCTAATCTAGCTCTTGCATATCATTTTGATCATGCATATAAACTCATTCATTCAACCTTACCTTATTTAGTATTCTAGTAAATTTCCACATACTAATCGCATACCCATTTTTTGTGCTATGATATTTCATATCATAGGTTCGGACGCTCAGGTTCCTGACTGCACTTAGCCAGATTTAGCTAGCAGTAGCAGATTTAGCAGTGAGTCCTCATCTATTGAGGATATGCTTTTATTTTTGTACTTTAGCTTAGCAGTATTTTAGTAGATGGAGTTAGTTAGGGGATTGTCCCATCAACTCCACTTTCAGACAGATTCCGTTAGAGGCTTTTCAGACTAGATTTTCAGTTTTGTAGATGTCATATTTTATCAATATTTTTATTGTTTTGAACCTTATTTAATTTCATCCCATGATTTTGAATTTATTTTAGTATTATTGTTCAGTGCTCACAGTAGATATCATTTAGCTTGTGGTCCTTCGAGGTTGTAAGCATCGTGTGATGAATAGGGGGTAGTCCCGAGTCATTACTGATAGGAAGCTAACTCAGCACTCTCACTAGAAGTTACCCCCATAATGTATGTTATCTTCTGCACTATGTCGAGGAATTCTTGTGGGTCCTCTTCAGATTTAGACCCCAAAAATGAAGGAGGGTTTATTCGGGTGAAGTTCTAAATTCTAGCTATAGCAGTATTGGCCACTGGGTTGGTCTGAACAACAACTGGTCAAATATTTTGAGCTACCACAGAATGTTCTAGAGTGGTGAATGTTTCTCTAAATTCTGTGTGTAAAACGTGCTCATTCAGGTGATCTTTCTAAATGGGTAGAGGTGCTGGCTGGTTCCCGATTATTCTTTGGTTAGTCTTTCTGGGAGGCATTTTCTGTAAGCAAAAGGAAAAGTTGTATTGGACAGAGAGTTTAACTTGAGCTCATGCTCACTCATACGATATGAACACTGAAAGAAGGGAAACTTTTCTTAAACATCTCATAGCCTCTTGTCCATAAGTGTGGCATGCTTTATACCCATGCCTAAGACTCTACTTGATGTGGCTTTCAGACTTCCTGGACACTTTAAAACCTTATGCTTTGATACTAAGTTTCTAAACCCCCGAGAGTACACCCTGGGTGCCACACGGTGCTTACAGTCCCGAGGGACTATAAGCTAACCCATGAGCTGGTATCTGATATAAGCACTGAGTAATAATTGATAGAACAACATATATGGAATAACTGAATATGCTATAAGGTTTTAAAATTCCAAAACATTTCTAAAATCATAAATCTAGAAAACATCAATCTGAAATTGATAAAATAAAGAAAAACTGATTGACTATCTGAAATATCCGAAAGCCTCTAAAACTAACTGAATACGAGTTGATGGGACAAGCTCCAACTAACTCCAACTAACTACTAAAATGAAAACATGAAAATAAATATAGCCTGTCCTAAAAATATGAGGACTCACTACTACTATAGTTGATAATCTGGAAGGTCTATACACGATTCGAGAAATGAGCGTGTGAACCTATGATATGATACATCATAGCACCTATGATATGATACATCATAGCACAAGAAAAGAGTATGCGATTAGTACTTTGAATGTAATGGTATGATAAATGATGTAGGCTGATGTGTATGGTTTCATGTGAATGAGTAATAACTGAGTTAATGAATAACATGAAGTACTGACTAGGGTTCATGAAAGCTGAAAATAATGAGAATGTATGACCAAGCATAAAATATGTTTTTTGAATATAGTTTGTAATATGTAATACTAATAACTGAATAACTGATAACTGTATGCTATTATCAAGTAAATCTAAAACTAAATTAATGATCTGATTACTGGACTGAGATTGTGGGAGCTATCATCTAACCGACATGCCCTAATTTAAGAAAATTAGGGTCCAACCCGTGACCCATTTAGAAGGGTATCAGTACCATGCCACAGGTACTAACACTGGCTATATGGATCCACTTATGTACTATCTTGAAAGACTAAAGGTGTCAACCCTAAACTGATGGGTGACCCCTGGGAGGTAGTCAAGCCTAAACTGACGAGTGACTCCTCAAATCCTATTCTAGCTACGTAGTTCTACAATATAAGGACTGCTACTAATGAATCTGTCTAACTGATGGGGAAGATGCCATCCCTACACTCACTCGGTGCTAAATCCTACTCCCAACAGAACTGACTCGAAATATTGAACTATTCTATGTTTAACTGATTATGCCAACTGACTAAACTAATAATGCTCATAATATATCTAAAAACTATTCTGAGGATAATGAGACTAAGTAAACAATTGTGTTCTTGGGTATTCACAACCCCCTGGACTCAATAACAATAATAGCAAATAGTACTAAAACTTGAGGACATAATTTGAAAGAATTTGTCTAAAATTCATTCTTGTAGGCATTTCATCAAACAGTTGATATTCATAGTTTAAGCTAAGCATGAAAATTGTTTAAACCTTGTAGTAATAACATGATTTTAACATCAACACCACTAGTTATGATTTAAATTGGCAAAAGACATTATTCAAACATATTGGGTTTAATAACAACAACAATTTCTTGGATACATGATATAAACTTGAGATTCATGGAAATTTATAGGCAACTTTAAGGAAATATGTAAAAATCAAGACTTTAAACTTAAAGTTGGATTCTTGTACTCCATGGGTGAAAAGGTCCCATGGATGAACACTTAACATACCTTACTTGACGAATTCTCAGAAATTATAGAGAGATTTCTTGTAATTTAAGCTTGAATGTTAAAGGGGCTAGGGTTTGTTCTTGAAAGAGAATACTTTTGATTTTTAGAGAATTGTAATATATGAGTCAATAATACTTTTATGGGATCTAAATCCCGTGTTAAAGTGAGGGGAAAAATAATAAAATACCCTCTAGACTCGGGATTAAATAAGTTAAAAAATGCCCAGTGATGCGATAGGCGACGCACTGCGTCGATGGTGATGATGCAATTATCGATGCATCATGTCAGTGGTGATGATGCGATAGCCAATGCGACGCATCCTAATTGTGTTAGCTTGCTGTTCTGGTCATCCAAACATGACTTAAAGAATGTCTAAAAATTCCAAAACCCACCCGAGATGACCTATAGATAACCCTGATCATGAATTAATTTAAAAATCAACAATGTAAGACCAAAAATATAAAAAATGAAATCATTGAAATATCGAGGCCAAAAAATAAGAATGTGTCAACACTTCGCTGAAATTTTCTATGTCTGGGACCTCTTTTGGCATGCTATATGAGGCTGAAAAGGGCTAGGACTTTATGGGGTCTTACATCTCGTACCATTCAAACCCTAATGTTGAAATACCTTGTCCAGTAGATATCTATTCGACATTCCAAGTTTGCCTTTCTTTTCATAAAGAACTTTTGCATATGATCTATTTTTAGAGCATGAAAACTGATCAATTTAAACTTGCTAAAGCATTCAGTTAAAAGAAAGTCAACACTAGAGGCAATTGTTCCTTTTTTTCTCAGACTTGGCAACAAGACCTTGTTGATGAACTCAAGTACCAGCTGATACTCACTCGTTAGAAATTTCTTTTTCACTGCAGCTTTTGATGTCCCTCCTACCTTTGATCCCTCAATCATGAATTCCGTAGTAGGCTATTTATTCACCCCCATTCTTAGCCCTACAATAGGTACATCCAGGATTC
>NW_025820304.1:0-1553 GCF_002878395.1 Capsicum annuum
TATAAATGAAAGGAAGAAACGGATTATACTGAGAGTGTAAATTAATCTCATGGTTACTCACATGGCATGAATACTGAAAGAAGGGAAAATTTTCCCAAAATATCTCGTAGCCTCTAATCCATAATTATGGCGCTCTATATGCCTATGCATATGACTCTACGTAATGCAGCTTTTCAAACTCCCTAGGACACTTTTCAACCATAGGCTCTAATTCTAATTTTTTAATAACTTGAGACTACCTCTAGTTGTCACACGGTGCTTGCAACCCCGAAGGACCACAAGCTAACTGTAATTCCCCAGAAAATATTTCGTTGAAATTTTGTGTGCAAACGTATTGGGTTCTATCTTCTAGAATGAATTATAAATTTTCTATCTGAAATGTCTTAGATTATGACCCACCATTGCGTATAGTATCGAATAAGATTTCCAACGATATGTGGATCATCCAAAACAGACATCCGAGCGACGAGTTATGAACATTCTGATCGAACCATGAATAGTAGTGAACAATAAAACGTGCAGGAAAAAGTACTGAGGGCTGGAGTATTTTTGTTCCAACTTTAAACGATCATAACTCCTTGTACATAATAATCTTGATGATCTAATATATATCAATGGAAAGCTCTGTGGGTCCTCTTTCCAATGAAATTGGTTTCATCTAATTTGTCTATCGGAGCAAAAAGTTATGGTTGATCTACTTAAGCCTATCAAAAGCAAATTTTTGGGTCAACTTCAAATGATCATAACTCTTTGTACACAATGATCTGGGTGAGATACTACATATCAATGGAAATATATGAGAGTCCTTTTTCTAATGAAATTGGTTTCATCTAATTTAGATATCGAAGTAAAACGTTATGGTTGATCTACTTCAACTATCAAAACAGTCCACCAAAGGATAGATTTGAGAATTATTTGATTTTTAGGGGCATTTTGGTCATTTCCCCTCACCCTAAATCCTTCCAAATCCTATATTAAAGCCTATTAGAAGCATTATATGTTATATTTCATCAAATTCCCTCAAAAAGAAAACCCTAAGCTCCTACATCCAACTTTAAGAGCCTCCAAAGTTCACCATTAATTCTGTAAATTTATTCAAGATTCCAAGTTTATAGTTCAAGAACTCCAATAACCATCATTCAAAGGCACGATTAACATCTCAAAAATGAGTATCGATCTAAAGTTCACCATTCAAGGTATGTGGGGTTTTTCAACAAGAACTCCCTTTCGTTCTTGTGTCCAAAAGTAATTTTCTTTACAAAGGCATGATTTTTATTAAATTTTTATGAATTTGAAGCATGAACCCATATCTTATGATGATTATTATGAAATCTTGATGTTTATGATTTTAAAAGATGAATTTACATATGTGGAGATATAAAGCATGAATCTTAAACGATATTTATCGTGATTCTCATATTTGGGTCCTAAATCCCCATTGGAAATTGTGTTTTTTTTAGAAAGTGTGTGTTATAAGCACGTTAATGTTGAATATTTGAGATATTTTGAATGATTTGACCTTTTGGTCTTAATGGAGTTGTTTTGAACTCGAG
>NW_025820305.1:0-2344 GCF_002878395.1 Capsicum annuum
GATATCATATGCGGCGCATATGATATCGCATATATTTACATAGGCGCCGCATATGATATCGCCTATATTTACATAGGCGCTGCATATGCTATCGCATATGCTTTCCAGTGGCCATGTGCTATTGGTTAGGTGACGCACTCTACTTCGCAAAGCCATAACTCCTAGCCCGGGTGTCGGATTTTGGTGAAATTGGTATCGTTGGAAAGCTGATTTGATTCTCTATAATTTTGTGGGTAGAAATATGCAGAAATACCACATATTTATCAATTTATGCTCATTCAAAGATGACCCTTGCGAATTCCAACACTAAAACTTAATGGATTTCGAAACTCTTAGCTTGTACTACCTTAAGTGACTCATATAACCACACTTAACACATCATAAGCTATCTTATAACTAGGGTACTCTTGGTAATTTAGGTGCCCAAATATGGCTTACAAAATTGGGGTTTTCACATAAATGAACAACGGTTCGTTTTCTAGCTTAGGAAAGTGCAGGGCATTACAATTATACGCTGACTTAAGTGTCGTGTGGCGTATCAAATTCAGGAACTCCAACCCTTGAGGCATACTCGGGTTGGAGGCTTCCCTATCGAGTCAATGGTGGATTTCATATCTCTCATGGAATATAAGACTTGTAGGGGATACCACCTAACTCAAAAGTACACAGATCAGAGTTTGAGATTTACAGACAGGTTACATATTTTCAGAAGGTGCCCATGTGTTTTTCAAAAACTGTTTTATGCATAATGTTTGATGAACATTTTCTCTCACGTATTATATATATATAGATAGATATATTCAATTACTCTATTTTGGATTGCTTCGCGTACCAGTACAATTGTGCTGACTCCTCCCCCTTCCTTCCAGGTACTGAGGCACAGTCTAGGGGTCTAGATCCTTAACAGAGTCTATAGACAGGGTTGTCTCAGAGTTCAGTTGGTGAGCCTTCTTTACTTTGGAAGGCCTAGTCATTTAGGTATTAATTTCAGTATGACTTTTGGTCTGCTAGGGGCCTTGTCCCAGTTATTCAGATAGTATGTCAGTAAAGACTTCACAGACTGTTGCAGATGTTTATTAAATATTATTGGGCATGTTTTCAGGCCTTTAACTATTTTAAATTATTGACCATGTTTCCATATTATTGTGTATATTCCGTATTACTTTTATTATATGAATTATGTGCATGATTACCAGATAGACAAATGGTATTCTAGGCCTTCGAGTTCGGGAATGCTCGTCAAGGCCAGGTCCCCGGTTATGGTCATGAAATTTTGGGTCCCGGATGAGTTTCGAGGGTCAAAAATAAGTTTTTGACTTTGCTGTCACAGGGTACCGAGTTTGTTCTCCGAAGGGGTCTATAAATAGACCCAAGGTCGCGATTTTGGGGATTTTTACTTCACATTTGAGAACCTAAAACCCTAAATGGATATGATAACTCAAAATTGAGTCTTGTGGGTGTCTAGGGAGCTTGGTAAACATCTTTTATCATGATTATCATCCGGATTAAGGTAAGATTTCATCGCTTTATAGGTGAATTTCATTGTTCTTAACCCAAAACCCCAATTTAGCTTAGGGATTGATTTAGCCCCAAATTTTGTTAGTTTGCACCCATCAATTGAGGGTTATGCTTCCTTGGTGATAGATGAGCATTGGGTTGACCTTCGAAATGCGATTTTCGTATATAGGACCCACTTGAGATTTTTTTGGTGTCATTTTTGTACCCGAAGAATAATAGTGCAATATGGGTATCGTTAGACTCGTATTGATGAGTAGATTATATTTTTGATAGTGTAATGTCATTTTGGGGATTGTGAAGTGAAGACGAGCATGTGCTTCTTGAAGTGTGATTTTGCGGTTTAGCCTTGAGGTAGGCTTCTGTCTACTCTTCTTCATGGATGATGTATGATATATATTGCGTGTGAACTTGAATGTTAAGATTTATATTGGATAGAATGACTTAGTATTGAATATAAATATAAGTTTGGAGATTAGATAGGGTTTTGGACCCGTACGTTGAACTACTTAATACCCTTGTAGAATCCTATTGCCTTCTCCCTAGTTTGGGTAAATTGTAGCATGGATATAACATAATGATATGCTCGGAATATAACTTTAGCATTTCAAGCATGATTTGTATATTTAACCTTATTGGGCTAGTGTGATAGTTTTGGAACTGTAAGTTTGGTAGAGTTGACTTGAGTACCCTTGTTTCTACTCGAAGTTACTATCTTAGGTGTTAATATGGCTTTCTTGACATCTAGAGGATGAACTAGATACCTTATCCTAGTTTGGAGTATAGTATGCCTAATTATGGAAATTATGGATTAGAAGTGGGATCATCC
>NW_025820306.1:0-1115 GCF_002878395.1 Capsicum annuum
ATTCTCTGTGGGATCGATACCCAACCCAGGTTGGGTTCTATATTTGCCAACGACCGCTTTACACTCCCACGAGAGCTGTAGATTGAGCGTTATCAACAACTCATCATCTCTCCAAAAGAAGACCATATAACTCGAAAATACTCAGAACTGAGAATGTTGAAGTGAAGAAGAGGATGTCAATATTAACTGATGAGGGAATTAGCCAAAACGCAGAGATAAGGCATCTCAGCAACAACCTGACCCTATTCTTTCTAATTTTTTTCCAGTCCTTCATCTGTTAATCCTTCTTAATTCCCGTGGCTTCTTCTATAGAACATTTAAATTATGCACTTTAATGATACTTATTCTCTACTTATAAATGAATCTTTTCTTTGTGTGTAACATTTATTGCCTTTAAATTGCAAAGTTATTATTCATGTTAGTGTCGTCGCAGTAGCCATGAGTTAACTAATTTGTTCTTATCTTACTTTTGGTTTACCGTTATTTCTTTTCAATGATTCAAAAAAGGGGAATACTGACTTTATATGTAAGAATCAAGTGTGTGTGTGCTATGTACTAATATGTTGCAGCCATGTGGTACTGATAGAGGGAAGTGTGGTAAGGCACAATGATAGGAGAAGTAAGCAATGTGCTGAATAGATGGATGAAGGGTGTATGATGATAGGGGGAAGAAATTGATAAGCAAAATAACAACAAGGTATCAGGTCCCTATATTGCAAAATGATGGAAGCATGGTGATAGGGGAGGACATTCATTCTCAAAGTGATAATCATACTGATAAAATATGATGAATGTACATTTAGTATCAAAGCTTTGTGGTTGGTTGGTCATCATCAAAAAAGGGAAATTGCTCTATGTATTTTTGATTATGAGTAGATGATTACAAGGGGCCAGGTCTCTAGATATTCATGGCTACAATACAGATGGTATACGTGACTGCAAAATTTTGTCCTCTTATGTAACAAACTGGCGAGGTGTTTCTCGTACTGATTATGACACCTGGTCTAATGAAATTTTATCCTTAATCATCACTCCTCTAAAAAGGAAAAAAATGCTTCTTCATCAAACAGTTTTTGCAAATACAAAAAGAGTGTTGAAGAGAGATAAAGGCAAAA
>NW_025820307.1:0-1473 GCF_002878395.1 Capsicum annuum
GAAGACACACTTTCTAGTTAGAGTCCCTCACTTCAATTCTTAGGAGACGCACTTCCTAGTCTTGCTTATTCAATTGTACTCTCAAGAGATGCATTTCTTGGTCAGAGTCTTAATTCATTACTGCAGCATGCAAGTAGGTATGATGTGACTTTTCCAAAAGTCTTCTGATGATAAACTGGGGCAAAAATTCAATTTCTGTTTTTGAAACTTTGCTTTTCTGTCAAATAAAACCTCTTTATAATAATATTTGTTTGGGATAATTTTCTTTTTAGTTTTGATGTGATTTCAGGAGCCTGCCCAAAGCATAGGGCGAATAAATAGAAAACTAAGCAACAAGGTGAAGAAATTGAAAGTTAAACAGATTGAAAAATAGCAAGTCAGGAGCCCGCCTGCAGAACAGGGTGAAGAAGTTGAAAGCATGGAAACAAGTTGATGAAATAGCAAGTCAGGAACCCTTCTGGAGAACAGGGTGAAGAAATTTAAAGGCAAGCAACAAGTTTAAGAAATAGCAAGTTAGGAGCCTGCCTGAAGAATAGGGTGATGGAACTCAAGTAAAAAGTACAAAAGAAGCTGCATAGATAGGATTTTGTAATTTCATTTATGTTTTTAACTTGTAATTTTCATTTTTGATGTAATAATAGAGCCGCAGACTAGAACCTCGACGGAACCTCACTCGGCTCTCCAAATCGGCATAGTCCTTCTCTTTCCAATCCTTTGAAATACCCATGACTTGATTCTCTCATAACTTTGGTAGGTAGTATGTCTTAAGTCAAGACCCGGTTGTCCTTCTTCCTTCTGTTTCTTTCTTTGAATAATGGTCGGGTCAAAATTTGATCTCGCTGTCTACTTCTTTATCTGAAAACACTTTGTGTTTACATTCAAAGGGGGCATGATGTAGACACCTAATTTTGTCCCTCCCAAAGTCTAATTTTATTCATTTTCAGTTCACCTTACCATATGTCCAACCCCATGTAATTATATCCCACAAAAATACAAAAATAAACAAAAAATAATACCTCTAACTAATTTATCTTATCCTAACAACCTACCCAATCAAAAACATCCACCTCCCTACCCACTCATATTTTTATCCTCACAATAACAAACTAAAAGAAAAAATATATGGGGACCCACCAAAAAAATTCCCACATCATAACAAATCCATGCCCATTATAAAAGAAAAATTCTAAGAGGGAAAAAGGGGAGGCTCATTCTTTGATCATCATCTTCTCCACAATAAAAACAATCACAAAATAATCTTCCTCACAAGAACAAGAACAAGAACAAGAACAACAACAACAAAAAAAAATGCGCCGGTGAACAATAATCGGTGAACAGTAATCGATGAATAGTACTGGTGAACAGTACCGATGAATAGTCTGGTGAATAGTAACAGCATAAAAAGTGACAGTGAATGGGTTATTATTTGTCGAGTTGGATTGTTGGTGTTAAGGTTCGGCTCGAGGTTTCCGG
>NW_025820308.1:0-1010 GCF_002878395.1 Capsicum annuum
GGATAGTAATTCCATCCTAGAGGTACTATAAATTGGGGTGTTATGCCTTATGAGTAGTAAGATGATCCCGAGGTTAGTGGTATGAAGTCATATGTTTAGAAATCAAAGTGAGGGTAAGTTTTTAGTGAAAAGGGGTAGTTATATTTGTGACCTTTAAGTGAGTGTTGGGGGTGGTACTTCACTTATGATATTGGTTAAGGTGTATCAAAATTAGCAAACTTGTTAGTAATCAATCGGAAAAGAGGGGTTAGTTAAAATATTTGCATCTTTAGCTGGAATAGGAAAGGATTTCATGATGACTAACTATTGTAGTAGTAAAAGTAAGCATAGGTTGTGAATGAAAGGATAAATTGTCTATTTATTTATAAATTTAGCATTCACTTACAAAAAGAAAATCTTAGAAAGGGGGACTTAGTGATGTTTATAGAATTTTGAAGGTAGTTGGGATGAATGCATGGGTAGGTGGATGTAATGTCACAGAGGTAAAATGAACCATAATAAGTTACGTTAGAAGATTAAGATCGACTATCCTTACTATGTGGTTTTACTATACTGAGGGTCCCTTGATTTTTATCTTGTAGTTGTATACCAATTTAGAAGGTAAGAACATATGTACTAAATTTTAAGGTGTAGTAGTAATGTTGTGAAGAAGATGTGCTTGTACGTCGTAGTTAAGTTATATAAGAAATTTAGGTTGATTTCTCTATTTGATGGACTAACACATTATGCAGTATATTTCATTTATGGTACATGATTGTTGCTAGACACTACGTTTGAACTTTAGATGTTGATTGCGGTAGTAAGAATGGTAGCTCAAGGATAGTGATGCGAGATTTATGGAAGTAAATTAGTAGGCTTGATTTGATGTGTGAAAGAACATAGGTGATGACTTATAAAATATTGGAGTGGGCAATTGTGATATATGCATGAGGTTTAGTTTTGAAGTAGAAATAGTGGCTAAATCATTAGATGGATAAAAGCCTTAAGTTATAAGAATAAAGTGTACTCGG
>NW_025820309.1:0-1323 GCF_002878395.1 Capsicum annuum
GGATATACGGGTGAAACGGCGCGAACGGGGCATTTTTGAGCTAAATTAGTGTGCTATAGCCTATGGTTTTGGGGTGGGCCTGGTGTACGGGCATTATCTGGGCCAAAAATCGATCGAGGTATGCCAGGTAGGTTGGGGATCATCTCAGTGTGGTTCGTTTAAATTTTTGTGGCCATTTGTGTGGATAAATGGTCTAAACAGCAGGAACGTGGCATTTTTAGGCCAAATCAGTGTGCTATAGCCCACGATTTTGGGGGTGGGCCTGGTGTCCGAGGTATGCCAGGCAGGTTGGCGATCATCCCAGTGTGGTCCGTGTAAATTTTTGTGGCCATTTGGGTGGAGATACAGGCAAAATGGCGGGAACGGGGCATTTTCGTGCCAAATCGGTGTTCTATAGCTCACGATTTTAGGGTTGGGTTCAAGGTCCGGGCGTTTTGTGGGTCAAAAATTGACCGTGGCATGCCAGGGAGGTTGGGGATCGTCTCAGTGTGGTTTGTTTAAATTTTTGTCGCCATTTTGGTGGACAAATGGGAGAAACGACGTGAATGGGGCATTTTGGGCCAAATTGTTGTGTTATAGCCCACAGTTTTGGGGGTGGGCCTGGGTCCAGGCGGGCTGTGGGCCAAAAATCGATCGAGGTGTGCCAAGCAGGTTGGGGATCATCTCAGTGTGGTCTGTTTAAATTTTCATGGCCATTTGGGTGGACAAACGGGCAAAACGGTGTGAATGGGGCATTTTTGGGCCAATTCGGTGTTCTATAGCTCATGATTTTGCGGGTGGGCCTAGGGTCCCGACATTCTGTTGGCCGATAATTGACCGGGGTGTGCCAGGGAGCTTGAGGATTATCCTAGTGTGGTCTGTTTAAATTTTTGTGGAGACTTAGCGGACAAACCGGCGAAATGGCGCGAACGGGGACTTTTTGGGTTAAATTGGTGTGTTATAGCCCACGGTTTTAGGGGTGGGCCTAAGGTTAGGGCATGCTGTGGGATAAAATTCGATCAGGGCTTGCCAAAAAGGTTGGGGATCGTCCCAGTGTGGTCCACTTAAATTTTCATGGCCATTTAGTTGAACAAACGGGCGAAATGGTGCGAACGGGGCATTTTCGAGGCAAATCAGTGTACTATGGCCTACGATTGTGGGGATGGGCCTGGGTCAGGGCGTGCAGTGGGCAAAAAATCTACCAGGGCATGCCAGAGAGGTTGGGGATCATCCCAGTGTAGTTCGATTAAATTTTCATAGCCATTTGGGTGGACAAACGAGCGAAACAGCGTGAGCGGGGCATTTTCGGGCCAAATTGATGTGCCATAGCCCACGGTTTTGGGG
>NW_025820310.1:0-1118 GCF_002878395.1 Capsicum annuum
GGGGTTGCGTATTGATGCAGAAGGGTAAGGTGATAGCTTATGCTTCTAGATAGTTGAAACCCCATGAGAAAAATTACCCCACCCATGACCTTGAGTTGGCTGCTATTTTGTTTGCTTTGAAAATCTGGAGACACTATTTGTATGGTGTCCATGTTGATGTTTTCACTAATCATAAGAGTCTGCAGTATGTCTTTACCCAGAGAGAATTGAATCTTAGGCAGAGACGATGATTAGAATTATTAAAGGACTATGATATGAGTGTGTTGTACCATCCGGGCAGGGCCAATATTGTGGCGGATGCCCTAAGTAGAGTATCCATGGGTAATGTTTCGCATGTGGGGGTTAGGTTGTTTGACTCTGCTGAAGGTAGTATAGGGGTTCAGAGTAGTTCTGAATCCTCCTTGGTTTCGGAAGTGAAGGAAAAGCAATACTTAGATGCTAGTTTGGTCAGGCTGAAGGAGTCAGTCAAGGACCAAAAAGTAGAAGTTTTCTCCCAAGAGAGAGATGGTGTGTTAAGATTGCAGGGTAGATTGTATGTCCGGAATATTGATAATCTGAGATAGAGGATTATGGCTGAAGCACACGGGGCACGATATTCTATTCATCCTGGTGCCACCAAGATGTACCGAGACTTACGAGAAATTTATTGGTGGAGTGGCATAAAGAAAGATATAGCAGCGTTTGTAGCTAAGTGTGCAACATGACAATAGGTTAACGTTGAACACCAAAGACCTAGGGGTATGATGCAAGAGTTTAGTATTCCCACCTGGAAGTGGGAAAAGATAAATATGGACTTTGTGATTGGTTTACCTCCTTTTCGACGCCATCATGATTCCATTTGGGTTGTGGTTGATAGGTTGACTAAGTCTGCTCATTTCTTGCCAGTTCATACTTCATATACTACTGAGGATTACGCTAGATTGTATATCCGAGAGCTAGTCAGACTGCATGGAGTTCCCTTGTCTATCATTTCGGATAGGGGTACTCAGTTTACTTCAAAATTTTGGAAAGCTTTTCAGAAGGGTCTTGGTACCCAAGTGCTTTTAAGTTCTACTTTTCATCCGCAGACCGATGGTCAGGCTGAGCGGACCATCCAAACCTTAGAGGATATGTTGAGA
>NW_025820311.1:0-2216 GCF_002878395.1 Capsicum annuum
AGAGGTCCTCTCCTTGTTAGTTCAGTCATCCTATTTTCACTCATATGTCCTAGTCGCATATGCCAAAGATTAGCAATGTCACTTTTTGATAGAGAAGAGGTAGAAACAGCTACATTACCTGTAACAGTAGAACCTTGCAGGACATACAAATTTGTGGGCTTTCTCTGTACCTTAATCACAACAACTGCAGCTTTAGTAACCTTCGGGACTCCACCTTCACCAGTGTACCTATAACCGTTCGAATCAAGAGTACTCAAGGAAATAAGAGTTCTCTTCACGTCTGGGAAATACCGTACAACACCGAGTGTCCTCACAACCCTATGAAAAATCTTGATCCTGATTGTTCCAATACCAACTATCTTACAAGGGGTGTTATTTCCCATCAACACAACACCTTTAGAAACTATTTCATATGGTATAAACCAATCCCGATTATGACACATATGAAACGTGCAAGCTGAATCAAGAATCCAATCCTCACAAGGTTTGGAGTTACCATCAGAAACTACTAAGAGTTCTCCATCACTACCGCCATCTTCCACAAAACTGGCGTCACCAAACTTCTCTGGTTGGTTTCCCTTCATTTTGGAACTTCTCTTTTCTCTCTATTCTGTAGCTTTTAACACTTTGATTTGATATAGCCCTTCTTCTTGCAGTAATTACAGGTTTTGTCTCTATTTATAAATTTTGACCTATTACTGTCATCACCCCTAGAATTTCTCTTATAAGTCCTTCCTCCTCGAACGATGAGACTATCTCCTTGAGTCTTCGACCCATTCACGAGATGCTTCATCTTTTTCTTAAAGAACAATGCATCGTAGACTTCATCAATCGTCAGGGAATCATGACTATATAAAATTGCATCCCTAAAGGTCGTGTATGATGCAGGCAGCAAACACAATAAAATTAACCCTAAATCTTCCTCATCGTACTTAATCTGATTTCTTTAAAGACAGATAGGTGATCTTTCTAAGATGCACCCTCATACATACGATGGGAATAAAGTCGTTGTTTGAGATGCAACTTACTTGTTAGGCTCTTTGTAATGCATAAAGATTCCAGTTTCAACCACAGCGCAGTGGTAGTGGTCTCCTTCAAAACATTTTATAGAATTTGATTGGATAAATGAAGGTGGATCTGAGATAGAGCCTTCCGATCCTTACGCCGCTTGTCCTCGTCCATCCACGATGAGGGCATCTTACCAAACCCCAACAGAGCATCGTCCAAATACATCTACGCGAGCACAACCCGCATCTTCACCTGCCATAACGAAAATTTGGTGTGCGATCCAATAGCGGAATATCATACTTCATGGTTGCCATCCCCGAGAATACAATCAACCAAGGTCTGATACCAGTTGTTAGGGCCGCGTGTAACTTTACCCAAACTCCGTACTAGTATGATATTGTCCGCTTTGGGCTAAGCCCTCACGGATTTGTTTATGGGCATCTCTCAAAAGTCCTCATACTAGTGGAGTTGGGTGACACTTTTAATATTGGACATGTTCCCTCTATTTTTCCGATGCCGGGTTGCTTTTTCTTGCTAAAAACCCCTCCCCTCTTAAACCAAGACCACATCACTTGTGACCTCCCCGTACCGTCACTACCAACCAATAGGACACGCCGCTTGACCACAACTTGTCATGAAGACTTTCGACACAAGGCATCAAACGTAGATCTCAACTACTAGGTCACTTCACATGATCTGCCAAACATCTTGTACCGCCATATCACTTAATGGGACACGCTGCCTGACCACCAATCGCGAGAAAGGCTTTCGACACAAGGCACCACCTGCAGATCTCTAGTCTTGTTGTCACACCGGGAACTTCTTACCAAACGTAGTCCACTACTCCGACACACCTAAACCTGGGCTTTGATATCAGTTTGTTATGATTCGGATAGAATAAGCAAACCATAAGTAAAAGAAAACAAGAACAACACACAGAGTTACATGAAAACCCTAATGGAGAGAGTACAATGTGGAGAAGGCTGAATTTTCTTAATGATAAAATAACTCACTAAATCGCCCTTCCGTGCGTACAAATAGGTCCTAGGCCCAAAAACATAAAGGTCCATCAACTAAAATTCAGGTCACAACTCTAACAATATGAATAGATGTTATCCTCTGATAACCAAATGAGATATAAAAGAAAAAAATCAAAAATGCTTTCAAATCCATGTCGTGAGAAATAAACAACAATCTTCCTGAAGATG
>NW_025820312.1:0-1127 GCF_002878395.1 Capsicum annuum
AAGGAGTTGATTGGCCATAAGCCTTGTTGAAGGGCATTTGCCATCGGAGAAACTACTCCTGAAATATTCACCGAGGACCTTTGCCATGGCGTGAGGATTTTGGCCCGATATGTGCTCCGAACCACACGTGTGATTTCATATTTATGAATGACGAATCTGTCAGGACTTGCGTACTTCACCGCTCTCAACCACCACTTGCAGTTCGAATTAGCACATTTGAAGTAAAAGACACTGCTCGAATTAATCACCTTCTTTATTCTGAAATCTTTTTTCACGCAAGAAATAAACAAAGTGTTAGATAGTTCATTCTTGTCCTTGAATGACATTCCAATAAAAAAGCCAATCCCACCGTCTTCAAGATTTCCAGATTGTGTCGATTGAGAAGAACTACATATCGTATTGGTCGCATCAACGGACGTCGGTGTTTGATCATCATCTGAAATATTCATGTCTAGATCATCCAACCTATCATCAAGAAGTCTTCTTTTTCTTCTTCTTCCTCTTCTTCTTCTTCTTCTGCGTTCTGGTTCTCATTCTCTCTCGTCTTTTCAACCATGTACACCCTTAACACCGACCTGGTTGAATCACTTAGATAAGAACGCAATCGAACCTGATCGGTTATCTTGAAAGGCAGTACCCTCTGATTTTCAAAGGAGCTGTGCATGTAGCTGATGTCGAATTCTTCCGGCTGACAATTCAGTCCACAAAAGCTGATGATTAAGTTCACAAAATCATCATACGAAACATCACTTTGCACTGTCATAGCTATCGTCTTTAGCATTTCACCCTCCTTCCAATGCCATACATAACGATTGCTCTTCTCGACCCATTGACCATGACAATCCACCCCTATTGTTATTAATCTCTCCATTAGTGGTATCTAAATAAAGTCATTTGTTAAAAAAAGTTGATAGTGATTTCATAGTGCCGTGAATAAATCCCAACAAATGTGTTATCTGTTGCAACAGGTAAGTGATGATTCGCAACAGATTCTTACCTGTTGGGATTCATGTTACGGGTCTGAATATCTGTTGCAATAGATGAATCGCATGTTGGAATTGATGTTATAACTAAATCACCTTTGAAGCTGATTCCAACAGATGAGTGACAGTTGCAACAGATAATTA
>NW_025820313.1:0-1313 GCF_002878395.1 Capsicum annuum
TTAGGATGGCATAGTTCTTAGGGATTTTTCTCCATTTCCACTTTGCTAATAAACTTCTTAACATATTATTCTTCGAATAATTTTACTATAAAGTAACTAACATGAATTTATTTGATCATACCATGATTGTTGGGAATTATGAATTTAGCTATTCATAATCATAAATAAATATACCTGTTCGGGTAGGTTTGATATTTTCAAGGTTTATTCCTCCATAGCTTTTTCCATTGAAATAAATCTATTTTTTAATAACTAAGCAAAATATTTGTTGTGGACAGGAGAGAGTTTTTACTTCAACACATAAAGGCTTGCCTTCTCTGCTGCCTTCTATGCCTCTATTTATAATCAGAGAATGAATAATTTACATAGTTCTAATGTTACAAAAAAAAAGGCTATCCTAATATGTCTTTACACGTTTCCTCTATATATTTGTCCTAAAAAGGCAATAATGGTGAAAGCTAATAAATGAATCAAAAAAAGTCAAAAAGGCTAAAGCTATTTACGTATATTTCAAAGTTAGCTTTTTCTTTTCTCCGTATGTCGCTTTCTTCCTTCGATGCTTTGTCTATTTTTGCTCCGTCTTCTTTTTATCTTTTGTTCGTATCTGTTGATTTTTTATCTTCTTTCCAGCTGGCGTGCTTATCTTCTTGATTCTTTTATTCTAGGCGGACTTCTGGGATAATATTATCTTCTCCATTAAATCTCGAGCATTGATGATCTGGATATTTGTGTCCAATTATCTTGCAATATCTTGTCAATAATTCGTATGAAATAAATCCTCTCTTAATTGCTCTTGCAGTAGATTGTTTTTCTGGGTTAAGTAATGTCATTATCCATTGCGTAACATCTTCCATATCTGCTTGTCATAATTCTTTTGAATTTGAATAAATCATCTGATGGTCTCTTGAATAATAGCTCCATATTGGATTTCCATTGGTATAATTATTTGCTAATTCTTGAATAATTGTAGCTAGTCCGATGAGTCGTTTATTTGCGTAGAAATCAGGTATCTCAATTCTGGGTATCTCTGGCTGCTGCATAATATCTTCCGGTATAATCATATCTCTGGTTAATCCTATTTTTATGACTTGTATAACTGGTTTTATTTCGTCGCATAATATCTCTGCTGGTTCAGTATAACACTTTATATAAAATAGATTTCCTTCGGTTATTCTTTTATAGGTGGTGAATATTTTATGTAATTCTTCCATAGCTGTTAGTTCTTCTCCGTCTTGGGTATATATGTTATTTAATAATCCATAGTCAAAACAGGTTTTTATTAAGCTTGGGTTGGTTTTGGGTAGTGCAATTAG
>NW_025820314.1:0-2046 GCF_002878395.1 Capsicum annuum
GCCACGTAGATTTAGTGGCAGTGGCTCCATCATAATTTCTATTATATCAGTTTATAAGTACTCAAACTTCCTCGAATTATTTGCATCATATTTTAAAGGTTCTGTCCACGCACTTTCATAGAAATCTGGACAATAAGACACAAGGTGGTGTCCTCCACAAAAACAACAAGAATTACCATCACTCGAAAACCATATATCTTAGACTGACATATTGAGAAGAGTGTAAGAAAAATAGAAATAAAAAGAATAAAAAAATAAAAACTATTTACAACTCAATATAGAAAAATAAAAAATAAGATAGTTTCCTAATAACAAGCCCTCGGCAACAGCACCAAAAACTTAATAGTGCCCAAGCACACACGCAAGTATACGTGGTCTTATCAAGTAATATAGTAGCTTCAAGGAAGCCCAAGTATCGTTCTCTTAGGGACTTGTGTTCACCGCCTCTCTAATTCTAGTCTAACTAATTGAGAAAAAATAAACACCAAGAGTTTTGAATAAGTGTAAACTAAAAATAAAATAAACAATGCATAAAATGAAAGTTTTGGGACAATCTATGGAGAAAAGCCTAGGTTTAAAGTACTTCGAACAATCATACTATGTTATTGAAATTAATTCATTAACTTGCTTATTTTGGTTGTTGATTCATAGTGTTAATTGCATGATTATGGTTTCCCAACCTATAATTTTTTACCTAATATGGATATTACAACTACATTGTTGAGCGGGGATGTAATAATCCAATTAAGTGAATTAAAGCTATCATCCTACCTTTGAATCAAGTAAGGCATCTAAGTACATCCATGTCCTAGACGCTAAGTTCAATTCTTTATTTTATAAAAGAATAAAAACCCAAACTTTATTTATTCCCATGTTCTATCTCCCTATTCCCTCTCCCGAGATCGAAAGGTCGACAAAATATGTATTTTATGGGTGATCAATCCATGAAATAATTCAAACAATAATAAACAAACAACCAATAATAATAGGTGAATTAAATGAAATTAATCTAAAACAGTAATAATCATGTTCTTGGCTTTAACCCCGAAAAGAGGGTTTAACCTTGAATGGAAATATTCATCATCCAATCCCTTGGAATGATGATACAAACCACAAAAATAACTAAATTAAAGAATGATAAAACCTAAAAAGAAGTTATGGTAGCCTTCATTGATGTCCTAAGTGATCTAGGATATTCCAAGATGTCCCAAGATGTTTAAAATATTTTTTAGGATGTTATATTTATAGTAGACAAGTTATAAACAAAGTTAGATTAAGTTTACACATTTTTCTCCTTCAGCTGGGCAAAATTTTCCCAATTTTGGGCATCGGCGCGATGCAGTGACATGCAAATTCACAATTGTCAAAAAATCTATCAATTCCAGTAGCTGTTTGCGATTTCAGTGTGTCACAGGGCCTTCTTAAACTTCAATATAAGATACACGCACCATAAGGTCAAAAAATTGGGCCTCTTATGAATCTATTGATGTTTATAACCCATCAATTTTCCACCTGTACAGTATACACGTGCCCCATACTTTTCAGGGCTCCAAATTGCGTCTAGCTTAAATCTTGTGCTTCCGTGGTCATTTACGAGACTTTTTGAGTTGTTTCCACTTGATTTAAATCTTTTATATAGTTCACATATCATCATAATCCATTCAAAAAGTATCCTAAATCATTAAAAACATCAATTAAGATCTCAAAACAACACAACATCCTCATCGATGAACTAGAAACACGAGCTAAGCATAGGCTAAATTCACATTGTACTTTAACTCATTGTTTTCACTCTTTTCTTGATCCAATTGACCCTTGAACATTATAACTAAGTTTTTTTTACATATAAATACATAATAACAACCTTATTAACTCATTAAAACACATTATAACCCAACACAAGAGACTAGAAAAACACCTAGCTCAAGCTAGTTACACTAGTTTTCTCGGTTGAAATCTAAATGTTCAAATTTAATCAACACTCATGTGAAACCACCACTAAACATTGTAAACACATACTTAGACACATAATTGCTCATTTATATC